>NC_137121.1:10336165-10581165 GCF_949357685.1 Gobio gobio | reverse complement strand
CGAGCAGAAGCGAGGCTCGAGTGTCCAGCTCCAGCGTGACCTCCAGCTGTCCCACCGTAAAGTCGTGCCCGAAGGTTTGAGCGATGGAAGAGATGGAGCACAGCGATTCCGAGGAAATGGAGCGATTCAGGGTGCTTCCGCTTGGATCCAGCTCTCGGCTCATCAGCTCCAGCGTTCCAAGATCCCGAAGACCATCTGGAGTGTCCAACAGCTGGAGACTCGGCTTTCGGCTCGCAGAGGACGCCCTCCGCTGGTTAGAAGCTGCAACACGCTGCACAAAAAACAGTGAGCATCATATTATTTAGACAATATTTTGTGCATTTAAATCTTCACAAAACTTTTATTATAATATATGTTATTCGTAACTATTAAAATAACTCTTTACATCTTTTTCCCTAATTTAAATGTGCCCTCACATTAAAATATCTGGTAATAATAAATTAATATAATATCTATAAATTATTATATATACTTTTTAATATTAATATATTTTTTATTTTATTTTAATATTTAAATAATAAGATTATTATTAATTAGTATGGATAAATATTTGTATATTTTAATATATTTTTTTCTTTATTTCCAAAACTATATCCAGGTTATTATATAAATATATAATAATATTTAAAAAAAATACTGTTACATTTTGTTTTTTCATTGCAGACCTCAGTTTGAAAATGTAATTACTGCGTAACTTAATTACAAAAAAGTGGTTTCATTTATATATATGGTTAAAATATGAAATTATTATATATGTTTAATACTTATACAAAATATACATTTAATATTCAAATAAAACAATATATTTATGTAGTTTATATACAGTATATACATTTATAAAAATAACTTCCATACATAATATGTACATATAATACTTTTTTATTTCTTACTATTACAATACATTTTGAATACAGTTTATATGTTTAATATATATATATATATATATATATATATATATATATATATATATATATATATATATATATATATATATATATATATATATATATATATATATATAAACATAAAACTTTAATATTTTTTTTTCTTTACTATTACAATAAACTTTGTAATTTTCTTTTCTCAAATGTTCTGCAGACTCGTTGTAGACCCCAGTTTGACCCCTGCTCACCTTCTGTCTGACCTCAGAGTTGGAGGAGCCATATTTCTCCTGCAGGTAGCGGTAGTGAAAGTTTGGATATGGAGAGGGAGTCGGGAAGGTGCCGGATTTATATAGTTTCCACAGATTCACTATAACCACAGCAAACAGAACCAGGAACCCAAACACAAACACACACACTTCCCAGCCAGGCGGGTTCAGCACCACTGACACACAAACACACACAAAACAATATGAGAAACTCACTTACAGGGACTCGTATGAAATCAAGAGGCGTATGAATGATGACTGCTCACCGCTCAGATGATATTCAGAAATATCCTGACCCTGCACAGACATAGTGCCTCCTAAAACACAGCAAAGACATTCTTAAACACGGCATTCATTCATTTACCACAGAGTTAACAGAGTTAATGTTATTACAAACCATAATAACCCTTACAATAATATACTATGGTTGTACTATGGTAAAGTGATGGATTACGATGGTAAGACAATGGTACTATAGTATTTTAAATTATAACCATATTCATGATACACAATACACCAGGGTTCTTGAAAGAATACCATTGTACATACCCAAAAATATAATAATAGGAACATGGTAGCATTATGGTACATACAATGTCTAAATAACATTACTATGGCACATATCCAAAAATACCATGGTATTAACATAGCACATATCCATTAAAAGGCATGATATTACCATGATGCATGTAAACAAATGTCGAGAAAAACATGGTATTAACATGTCTAAATAACATTACTATGGTACATATACAAAAAACACGGTATTACCATGATGCATGTAAACAAATGTCCAGAAAACATGGTAAATGCCCTCAAAAACACTGTATTACCATGATGCATGTAAACAAATGTCCAAAAAAAACATGGTATTACTGTGGTAAATGTCCCAAAAAACATGGTATTACCATGATGTATGTAAACAAATGTCCAGAAAACATGGTATTACTGTGGTTAATGTCCCAAAAAACATGGTATTACCATCATGCATGTAAACAAAAAACAGAAAAACATGGTAAATGCCCCCAAAAACACGGTATTACCATGATGCATGTAAACAATTGTCCAGAAAACATGGTATTACTGTGGTAAATGTCCCAAAAAACATGGTATTACCATGATGTATGTAAACAAATATCCAGAAAACATGGTATTACTGTGGTAAATGTCCCAAAAAGCATGGTATTACCATGATGTATGTAAACAAATATCCAGAAAACATGGTATTACTGTGAGAAATCCCCCCAAAAGCATGGTATTACCATGATGCATGTAAACAAATGTCCAGAAAACATGGTATTACTGTGGTAAATGCCCTAAAACATGGTATTACCATGATACACGTAAACAAATGTCCAGAAAACATGGTATTACTGTGGTAAATGCCCCAAAAAACATGGTATTACCATGATGCATGTAAACAAATATCCAGAAAACATGGTATTACTGTGGTAAAAGCCCCCAAAAGCATGATATTACCATGATGCATGTAAACAAATGTCCAGAAAACATGGTATTACTGTGAGAAATGCCCCCAAAAGCATGGTATTACCATGATGCATGTAAACAAATGTCCAGAAAACATGGTATTACTGTGAGAAATGCCCCCAAAAGCATGGTATTACCATGATGTATGTAAACAAATATCCAGAAAACATGGTATTACTGTGAGAAATGCCCCCAAAAGCATGGTATTACCATGATGTATGTAAACAAATGTCCAGAAAAACATGGTACCATGGTATTAACACAACACATATCCAATAAAAATCATGGTATTATTGTGCCCCCCCCCAAAACACCATGAAACATGTAAACAAATGTACAAACATGGTAAATGTCCTCAAAAAACATGGTATGACTATCATGTTGCATGTAAACAAATATCCAGAAAAACATGGTATGAGTGTGGTAAATGCCCTCAAAAATATATAACTATTATATTGTATTACAGTATTACTGTGGTACTTTTAGCAAGTGGCTTAATAAGCTTTATCTCATTGTAAAACCCTTTTAATGACAGTGGTGATTAATCGCACGTTACCACAGATACAGTAACTACAGTTACTATAGTATTTTTGACAGAAGCTATGAAGGATACTCTGGTATATTGTTATAAGGTAACTGAAGCATCAAATATCCAAACTTTCAAACCTGGGAAAGACACCTCAGTCATGAAAAAAAGTCAAGTTATAGGTCTAAAAAGAGAGAAAGTGAGAGGCGTATATGCTATGAGTCACGCCGAGACTTCTGGGTAATGAGATGAAGGGAGCAGTGGGAGCTAAGGAAGACTCCTGCAGAAGATTATGACAACGGGCCAATTAAAGCATCTGAGAACCGAGCGCTCGTGTTCTCATCCGTTATGAGCACTGGGATTCAGGGCATTGTGGCTTTTACATGTCTAGTGTGAAACGGAATATTTAATGAATATGTGTTGAAGTCACACTGTCAGGAATGTCAGCAGCTCTATGTATGTGTGTGTCACGGCCCACGCTCAGTCTGTAATAACTTCAGGAGCACAGATGGACACACACACACTCTTGGAACAGTGATACTGTCTGCACACTGAAGCCAATATCCCAAAATAATTTCCCAAATGGCACATTCACTAGAGCTGTAAACCTTAATCTTGGTAAACAATGAATCATGGAGCAGAAATCCCAAGCTTGCGTTCTTCAGTTTGCTTAGGTTTCTTTCTTTTTAGGTTGCGTAGAAAAGAGATGATTGATTCTCTAGCCTTTTATGAAGACACCATTAGTGAAATAAGATTGAAGTGGTTGCGTCGATGTTAAAGCCTTTTTCTTAGACATTAAGGTCTAGGTTTAAAGGGATAGTTCAGCCAAAAATGAAAATTCGGTCATCATTTACTCACCCTCAAGTTATTCCAAACCTTCTGTCTTCTGCTGAACACTAAAGATATTTTGAAGAATGTTGTGTATTACTGTGGTAAATGCCCAAAAACATGATATTACCATGATGCATGTATACAAATGTCCAGAAATACATGGTATTAACATGGCCCAAGTCTAACTAACATTAAAATACCACCATATTACTACGGTACATATAAAAAAATACAATGTTTTTTTTTACATATCCAATAAAAACATTGTAGTATCATGGTATATGTCAAAAACATGGCTCAAAATCATTGTACCTATCCAAGAAAGTATGGTATTACTGTGGTAAATGCCCTCCAAAAACATGGTATTACCATGATGCATGTAAAAAATGAACAAATATGGTAAATGACACAAAAAAACCCCATTGTATTATTAACACTGTATTAACATGGTCCATGTCTAAACAACAATACTATGGTACATATCCAAAAATACCATTATATTAAGATAACAAACATCCAATAAAAACATGGTATTACTGTGGTAAATGCTGTAAAAATCATGGTATTACCATGATGCATGTAAAAAATTAACAAATATGGTAAATGTTGCAAAAAAAACATGGTATTACCATGACGCATGTAAACAAATGTCCAGGAAAATATGGTGTTACTGTGGTAAATGCCCCAAAAACATGGTATTACCATGACACATGTAAACAACTGTCCATAAAAACATGGTATTACTGTGGTAAATGTCCCAAAAAACATGGTATTACCATGATGTATGTAAACAAATGTCCAGAAAAACATGGTATTACTGTGGTAAATGCCCCAAAAACATGGTATTCCCAAGATGTATGTAAACAAATGTTCAGAAAAACATGGTGTTACTGTGGTAAAAGCCCCAAAAACATGGTATTACCATGACGCATGTAAACAAATGTCCAGAAAAACATGGTATTACTGTGGTAAAAGCCCCAAAACATGGTATTACCATGACACATGTAAACAAATGTCCAGAAAAACATGGTTTTACTGTGGTAAATGCCCCAACAAATGGTATTACCATGACACATGTAAACAAATGTCCAGAAAAACATGGTGTTACTGTGGTAAATGCCCCAAAAACATGGTATTACCATGACATGTAAACAAATGTCCAGAAAAACATGGTATTACTGTGGTAAATGCCCCATAAACATGGTATTACCATGACACATGTAAACAAATGTCCAGAAAAACATGCTATTACTGTGGTAAATGCCCCAAAAACATGGTATTACCATGACACATGTAAACAAATGTCCAGAAAAACATGGTGTTACTGTGGTAAATGCCCCAAAAACATGGTATTACCATGACACATGTAAACAAATGTCCAGAAAAACATGGTGTTACTGTGGTAAATGCCCCAAAAACATGGTATTACCATGACGCATGTAAACAAATGTACAGAAAAACATGGTATTAACATGTATCCTACTCATGTATACTACGAAAGTCAATGGGGTCCCCAAACCAATGGTTTGGTTACACATATTCTTCAAAATATGTTCTTTTGAGTTCAGCAGAACAAACTCATACCGGTTTTGAACAACTTGAGGGTGAGGAAATGATGACAGAATTTTTATTTTTGGGTGAACTATCCCTTTAATTTATTTTACAAACATGCCATTTGTGTATGTGTGTGTATGTGTGTGTGTTCCATTTAAGCCATTCATTTTCTTTTTGGAAAAAGAGGACATTCTGCATAAATTCTGTCTTCTTTTGTGTACTACGGAAGAAAGAAAATCATATAAAATAATGACAGAATTTGAATTATTGGGCGAATTAGCCCTTTAAAGATCTATATCTTTCACAAACCCCTAAACTCAAAGTTAATATTCTGGAAAAAGCATCTGATTCTAAAAAAGCAAAATTGATTTTCTTCTGAAAGCCAATCCACTAACAAGGACTGAAATTCCAGGAGGCCCAAACCAAGCAACCGTCTGCGGCCGCGCGACAGCGAAACTAAATCACAAGAGCTAATCAAGACGCTTTAAACGATCCTGTGGCACCAATCATTCAGATATGATTGTTTTCCAGCGGACAGCGCTGCATTCAGAGCGGATGAAATAGTGGCCGTGATCAGAGGAGAGCTGTGGACGGATGGAGGGGCTCGAGTCTGCACTGTCAGCTACTCTCGTGCAGGACTGAAGGAAGCAAACGCTAATAAATCAGCCGTGCTTTTAATCTCCAGAATGACTCATAATAACACTTACACTGAAACACCAGCGACTCTGAGAAGCTGCCTGCAAGATGAAGGCTCTCTGGAGAAAGACCCACACACACACACACACACACACACACGTTGGGTGTTCATGTTTATGAGCACTTTCCATAGACATAATGGTTTTTATACTGTACAAACTGTATATTCTATCCCCTAACCATAAACCTACCCATCACAGAAAACTTTTAGCATTTTTATATTTTCAAAAAAATATCACTTAGGATGATTTATAAGCTGTTTTCCTCACAGGGACCAAAAGATTACCATATTTGTGGGGACATTTTGTCCCCATAATGTAGGGTTTACCAGGACCACACACGCGCACACACACACACACACACACACACACACACACACACACACACACACACACACACACACACACACACACACACACACACACACACACAGAACGATTTTTGGGGTTACAACTCTACCAGAACTGACTCAAAACATAAACAACCACAAAGCACGCTGACATACAGCATGCACAGATGGACTAGAGACGTCCAACAGAGCACAAAACACCACAGACACACAGAAATGACGCACAACAAACAAAATGCGAACATTATACATTATAAACAAAAGAGTGCACAGCAAAAACACACACAGGCATTTAAACACAGCCCATTCAGAATCAGCACAAAACAAACACACACCCGTGTTTTCATTTCAAAGCTGTTGTAGGGGGGGGGGTGCAGTGTGTTTTATTTGGCCCTTGGGGGTTCAATTAATGCCCCCCCCCCCCCCCCCCCCCCCCCCCATTAGAGGAGGGTCCATTACAATCACCATGACGACCACCCGAGCCGCGGGCACGCGCACTGCATCAGCACGTGAACGGGCCCGAACTTCCAGTTCCACGTCGAACCGAAACCAACAGGCAGAAATAATAGTCTGACAATAATTCAGCATAACTGCAGCACGTGTGTGAAATACGTGTGGCACAATAATAAATTAACACATTAGATAATATGTATATATATAATATATATATATTCATAATATTACAGGATAACTCGCGACATGTGCACGTGAAATGTGAGCGCTCATAAACACGAGATTATGAGCGCTTATGTGGGTTCTTACCTTCAGCAGTGTCTGTTTCTCCCGCTCCTGCTCACACACACTTTCATCCATCAATTAACGCGCGTTACAGCATCAGACGCACGTGCAGGATTCGACCACATCTGACGCGCGCGAGTGTTTAGATCAGATCTGAAGTGTGTCTGGGTTTTCCTCTGCGCATGATGAAGATCTGAATGCAGGAGTCCCACCCCTGCAATGCAACTTCAGCACCAAACCAACACACACGCACGCGCACACACATACACACGCACGAATAGGGGTGAAGGCAAGTGGTGCTCACTGAAAATGTATGTATTTATGTACTAAATAAATTCTAATGGACCGTTGTTACCCAAGAAAAAGATATAGTTAATTGAACTAACGTCAGGCTTTTGTGACAACATGCACCAATAGCGGGGATACACGGGGTAAGTTGTCACAATGGAACCTGCTGCCATTAAACTAACTAAAACAGCAAATGTGCCATAATTTACAAATATGGAAATCATTATTTTGGCATTCAAATGATGCAATTAATAGGTAAAAATGCATATGTAAATAAGCAATGTGTCCTTAGAACACCTAAGCATTCTACTTCATTTTATATGATATTGGTGTTTTATTTTGTTGGACAAAATGTTTTAATTTGTGTATTTAGACTTTAGCCCTTGAAACTTGTGGCGAGTTCGAAAAACAGATGTGGTAATATCATAGTACTTGAATATTAGCACATTAATGTGCTATTTCAATGGTGCTCTAATAAAGCCCTACTTCAAACCATGGTCCAACAACCATGCTAATACCACAGTTTGCATTTCATTCGCCCCCAAGTGGCCATAAATGAGAATAACATCAACAATGTGCAGAAAACGTTAAAACTATTTGCGCTAAAAAGCAAATCGTTTAAAATTACGATAATAAATAAAAAGTTAACAAGTACCAGTTTGCAACATCAAGCACCACAACCGAGACGGACTGTTTTTACAAACATCGACACCGGAAGTCTTGCACATTCGCGATAAAAATGGCCCGCTCTTACCTTAAAAATACGGTGGTGTCGATGTCATGACGAATCGGGTCCTCCCTCGAAATCGGGTGTCCATAAACCATCAGTTAATGATTATACTAACTACAAACAAACGATATTAATTTAAAATATGGAGCTGACATCTTGCGCCGAGTCTGCAGTAGCGACTAGCGAGCGTGAAGGGAAACCGCGGTATCAAGGCCCCACAGAATCGGTTAGTAGCTACAGTTTACTGCAGAACAACTCATGTCTGTGTGAAATAAACAGTTATGAAATAAAAAAAATTAAAGCTCCATCTCCTCTCGAAAAAAGTCAGTTGGTGCCTCAGTGACTACTTCACTCAGAGACACTGTCAATCTCAGTTGTCAATCATGACGTCACACTAAAACCAAACTTATTTAATAAAAAGAAAACTTGAACTTACATCAGCATGACAAAAACTACCTAAGATGACAGAAACGTGTACATTTTAAGTGTAATTTGAATGATTAGGGCGGGGTTTATGACCTATGGCTATGACTGGGACCGTGGGAGTGATCAAGCTTTGGCTTCACTTTTCAGGAAGTGTGTGGCACGCTTAATAAATAAATAGCCTATTAAGTGAATAATTGAACATTACATTCTTTTTATAAAAAATATATGGACATTTAACACTTATTTAACACGTAATTACATTAAAGATGATTGTGAATACATGTATAAACTAAGCTATCATGCTAACCGGGTAACTGTATGCTATGCTAGTACATAAGATAACTAATAAATGGTCATCATAATGTAGTTCAAACAGCATCATAATTTTGTAGGAATTGTAAACAGTTGACAAAGAGAGCCTATTAAAATGTAATGAGCCAATGGACCCTTTTCACAGATTGTGATGTGATTTTAACAGTCAAATATCGTAAATCCTGCAACGTTTTTTGTATCTTCATTTTTTTTTTTTTTAAATATGTACATTTATAACACTAATACTTTGTATTTTTTATTACTTTTGCATTAAATTACAAAAAACAAGTTACCGCTGCTGTGAGAGTGTTTCTAATACAGCGTCTATGGGAGTGATGGTAAAATTAACATCTTTCTCTCTTTTAACTGCCGTAATGAATCTCACAATTTTTTTTCCTCTTTTTGAAAGTTGTGAAATCACCATTGTGGCGTTTTTCTTTTGCCATTTGAACAAATGGGCACACACAAAAAAATATTCTCTCATACACAGCTATAATATTTAACCCAACTATGACGACTTCCACTCTGAGAAACACGGAAACGTGAAAAGGGTCTATGGGATCGCTTGGGGTCCTAATGGAGACCCGATTCGTCACCACTGCAGTTCAGAAGTTGTTTTTGATTGGTCCGGTACAATGGGTCAAAATAATAAACTTTTTTTTAGTTTTTACTGTGTATCTTCAATTCAAAAAGTTAGTGTTCAGGAATAAATTCTGAATAATACTAAATAAATCAGACTTCAAAAATACAAAGTGTCCCCATGAAAACAAACATTTATTTACAGGATGCCAACCACTAGAGTAGCAGCAATTTCAGAGGAGTGATGCCAAGGAAACTTAGTGTTGCTGTGCGATTACAGAAAATAAAGTAAAAAATGCCATTTTGATTTTAGAGTATAAAAGATAAAATCCATCTCGGAGCCCTAAGATCAGTGTTAATAGAGTTTTTATAAAAACTGCAGGTGAAGTCAAACTCAAAAGACAGAAAATCATTTGTTCAAAAAACTAAAAGGAAAGTTAAATAAAAGGGAAAAACTGTAAAAAAGCAGAGCTAAAATATTTACAATTCTGCAACAAAGTCACTATGATTTACATTCATATCTCCATAAAAGCTTTTTTTGTTCTTCATTGATGCCCATCAGTTCAGTCGAGCCGCTTCGATCCGCCGTGTTCAGTGTGTGATGGTGGAGTTCAGAACTCCAGTCTTGACGTTGGATTTAGTAGCATTTGAGAGCTCCCGCTGTTGGCAAAAAAAACAAAAGGTACATATGCCGTCACATGACTATTTGACAGACCACAACCCTTCATGTTCATGCATGTTTAGGTCATAAAGCTGCAAGGTTCATTTTCAGTTTTATAGCACATTTAATTCAACTACTCAGGTAATGTTAATGGTATGACCCATTTCAGGGGTGGCCAAAATTACAATTTAAAGATCAGTATTTACTGGTAATGCTGAATAATTTTACAGGTAGACATCTATCTTTGACCCCGAACAACATCTTGTTTTGAAGGGATAAAGCCTTCTTTATGGCTTTATAGCCCCCCCCCCCAAACCACTTTGGCTCTTTGTATTAAACTATGCATAAATACATGCGGTTTTGTTCATAAATGTTCATGCAATTTTTCGAAATTATATTTGATTTATAAACGTTCGTTTAAACGTTATGCACACAGAGTCATGTTATTTCACTGCCTTGAATAATTTAAAAGGCACAATATGTATTTTTCTTATTCACTTATTCAAAACAAAGGCGTAGCTTGATGACACCTTAATTTCGCAGAATCATGGGAGTTGTTGTCTTTACCTCTACAGCCGGTGGAAAAGAATCTGACAGGACTCGGGCAGAAATCCTATTAATGGACGAGGGTGGGGCTGAAAGCCGCTGGAGCGATTACTAATGAGAGACGAGTGCAACACACGGCTCGAGAGCAGTGGAACTTTTATTATGCCGCAGACGAGCGCTTCTGCTTCTTCCACTCATGTGTATGTGGGGTAACGGAGCGCTATTTTATCATATTAGATACATTTGAGAGTATTGAAAGTTATGTTATAATGCTACTCTGTGCGTTCGCTCGGCGGCTACTATGACTCACTTGTTGCACAGTGCAGTGAGCTAGATGGATATTAGGCGTGGTCAAACATGGTACTAGCGGTGGACCAAGAAAACAAGATTTAAACAATAAGACTGTGTTGAGCTATAACAATGATCCGTTTTCTGTCGATGAATGTCTGCAAACAGTTGCTGACCTTTCTAATAAAACACAATCTACTAAAATGTCTTGTTTTATTTTGAAGAAACCATGAAAACACCAAACGTAAACTAACGCGGGTATGATGTCAAATTGCTTATTTCTCTGGATTTAAACTTTCTTGGAAACATTTGGTATAATGTAGACAAGTCAACAAAATATATAAACATTGTTCTAGTGGTTTTTGGATATATTAATCCAAAAACCTTCCATATTGTGCCTTTAATGCAGTGCACTTTAAAGTTACCATGAAAACAAAATGAACAAGGCTTATTTTATGGAATATTGCAGTATTTTTTTATAACCGATTTATCCGTGCACATCATTATTATAATTTTTTTAATGAATTGCCCGTGTAATCTTTAAATCAAAATAACTGATGCGTTGACTGGCGTGAGGGCGGGGCAATCCATCACTCACATGAGATCGACCAATAGCAAACCTCAACCATCCAATCAATTCCCATTGGACAAAATCAAATCCCACCATACATTTGTTCTTGTTTGAGAAACCGTTTCCCTCAGATATACCGAATGTTAATATACAGTGAAGAAAAGACTAATCGCAACTTCCATATCATGCAGACTTTAAAGTAGGGATGCACGATATATCGGCAACATATCGTTATCGGCCGATAAATGATTATTTTTGATGTTATCGTTATCGGTCCAATAAGAAAATTTGACCGATATAGTCAAGCCGATAGATAATGTATTATTTCCTTCAGCTGAGACGGACGCGCTGTCCACCATGATGGGTTTGAATTGCTCTAAATATGTTTGGAATCACTTCGAAAAGGAAAATACAGTTATGTGCAACATGTGCAGCGCAAGTCTTCTATAATCTATATAAAATGATAATGAGAATAGAATAGGCTGTAAAAGAGCGGTGTGTTTCAGCGCGTTTGTTGAGGGAAGAGCGCGCCCACGGAGTTACACCTTCATGACGAGCACAGTCAAGTTCGCTTGTGCATTCACAGCCTTTTGTGCCATTGTAAGTTGTAATATTATATTTATTATTATTCTGTGTATGTAATATCATATAGGATGCGTTTGGTTGAGTAAATAAACGATGCAGTAAAGCACTTCCTTGTACCGGTCTTTAGCTTCAGCGCGCGCCCACGGAGTTACACCTTCATGACGAGCACAGTCAAGTTTGCTTGTGCATTCACAGCCTTTTGTGCCATTGTAAGTTGTAATATTATATTTATTATTTTGTGTATATAATCCCATATAGGATGCGTTTGGTTGAGTTAATTAACGATGCAGTAAAGCACTTCATTGTACCGGCGCGCGCATTTCAAACAGAAATGCACAGCATTAATAACTACTGGGACTGTCCACATAACACTGCAATGAGAATATTTCTGTTATAAAACGTAGTGAATTCTCTGGGTTTAGTTGTTTTTCAGCGCGCTGTTGTGGGAAGCGTCAACAACGCATTCTGACCAGCACAGTCAAGTTCGCTTGTGCATTCGCGTCATTTTAAGCATATGTAAGTCGTAATATTACGTTTTTGTAGTATAAACATCTGATTAAAGTCATATAGGATGTGTTTCGTTAAGTCAATAACCCGCAGCGCTTCACTGTACCGGTGATCATCTTAAGTTTCAGCACGCTCTCAAACAGGGGAAGAGCATCCACAGGAGTTATAACCCTTCACCTATGCGTGATTTTGTGCTAATATAAGTTGTAATATTATATTTATTTTGTATAAATATCTGATTGTACTCATATATGATGCGTTTAGTTGTTAATTAAACTTCTAAGCGCTTCAGTTTATGGTTGTTCGTTCATTCTCTCCAGCTTCAGCGCGCTCTCAAACAGCAACATTATTCCTAATAGACTAGACTAATATTACAGATGTTTACTATTACTGTAATATTAAACTTTTTTTTTTTTCAAAAACACAGAAGCATTATTTTTTATAATTAGCACTTTTATTGTTCTCGTATCATTTCCATCAACAATATGGTTTGATTAAAACCATTTCTTTATCGTCTGTGCGGAGGTTATTTCATGCACTTGCATTCTGATTCTTTATTATGCAGCCTAAGTAATGCTGTTCAATTACTTGTTTGCATTATTTAGGTATATTATTTTTATTTTTTAGACAATATAATTTTTGGTAACATTTTACAAATAAGGTCTCATTTTATTAATGCATTAACTATCATTAACAAACAGAGAGCAATAACCTTTGTTTCTTTTAGTAATAAAATGTTTGTGTTTTGTAACAGTCCATTCACAGTTCATACCTAATGTTAAAAGACACAACTTTGGGTCTGAATATGTTGAGATTAACATGAACTAAAATTAATAAATCCTGTTGAAGTATTGTTCATTCATTGTTGGTTAACTTATACTTACCAAAATTAAACCTTATTGTAAAGTGTTAAAAAAAAATATTTGGCCATAGGAGTGTAAAATTAATTTGAAAAGGTAAGGAATCTCACACTGGTTCAAATAGGCTACTGTAGTGTATAGGTTTGATTTATGTTGAAGTGTTTGGGACATGGCTTTTAATGGTGAGCCTTTTGTTTTTGTAATCAGGCTCTCAGAGTTTATTAAAATTTGTATTAAGATTTATCGGCCAATATATCGGTTATCGGCTTTCAAATATTAAGAATTATCGGTTATCGGTATCGGCCAAAATGTTCATATCGGTGCATCCCTACTTTAAAGAATGAAAGGAACAGTGATTGTTTGTTAAATAATTAAACATTCTTCCCAGTATACCTGTATATCTAGGAAATCAAGATGAAACAGAAAATACTCATTTCATATATTTAAAGACCTAATGAAATGATCTTGACAACCTTTAGGTTGCCATTTCCTTTTTTAAACCTGCTAACTGTCACCCACCATGTCCTTTTTGAGCAAAGATCTGAAACGAAATGGTTGTAATTCATGAATTTTTAAAGACGACACTCAACAGATTGAAAAAGTTTACAAAATAATTTACTCTAAAACTGCTAGAAAGAAAAAGTTTAATCAAGTTGTGTTCCAAATTTGAACTATTAGTAGTACTATTTTCATGGTCTCGCAATGTCCAATTTTGAGTGTTTAAGCCTGAATGATACCTAATTTATTACTAAAATATTTGATAAGCCAATAAATAAAGCACAACAAGTTATCCGCAACCAGGACACTGACAGTTAACAGGCTTAACAGCCACAAAACTCCAGTCTTTAAAAAAAACTGCAGATCGTATTTCTGTCATTCTCATGTGCTCAATTCACAGTTAGAAGCTGAAAGCGCACACAGACCCTCCTCTGTTAGTCGGGTTAGCCGAGAAGAGTGTGTGTTAGTGTAATGGACAGTGAACGTTCTTAGACATACAGACCTGGACGCTGCAGTGGATTCAGAATCCTTCTATAACAGAAGGCAGAATAAGCACACTGGGGTCACTCGATTACATCTGCTGCCTGTGTGTCTAGACTGCTAACTGCAGGATAATGAACTTACCGCAAACTCAGAGTAGGAAGAGGCCACGGACGTGATGGAGTAGTTTCTGAGAGGGCTGGCGGTCATCGTGCGCAAAGCTCCGCTCAGATGAGAAATATTCTCTTTGTTCCTCTCCAGACCACGAGGGGTTCGGCCACGAGCAGGTGTTCGCGCACCCAACTAGTAGAGAAGCAGTTTACATTATTGATGATGATAAAAATGAATGTATAATATAATACAGTGTTTTAAACAGCATAACTCACCTTGCTAGAGGAAAGGGGCGGTCTCATAGAAGGGGAGGCGCATATGGAACGGAGTGTCGTGTTGGGGGTGGAGATGATTGAGGTGGAGGTCATCTTAAAAAAAAAAACAGAACACAAAGTGTTGTTTAAAAGAAAATAAATCAAACAAATCAATCAGCCCAACAGATTTTTGATAAAAAGTTTTAGCTCCTCCCGATTCAATTCTAATAACAGCCGTCAACGCACATTTTGTTTTGTAGTCGATTGAGTAAATGTGTAATATCAAAATAAAAGAATTCTGTATATTAAAACATATACTTTTTACATTTATGATGCATACATAATTATCTATAAAATGGTTTATTATTGTAATATTTTAAATTAAACTTTTTGCAAAGATTACAAGATTACAGATTTTTTTGCATTACAGAAATACATTAACAATTTATATTATATTTATTATATACATATATTTATTTATTATAATAAAATAAAATAATATAAAGTAAAAATAATAATAAATATAATGTAATATTTATTATAATTAAATGTAAAATGACATCTTTTCTGTATTTAAATATATGTTTACATTTATAATGTATATATAATTTATCTAAAAAAATTATATTATTGTAATATATAAAATAATCTTAAAAAATAAACAAATTAGCAGTATATATATTTTATCTATAAAAGTATATTCTTGTAATATATAAATTTTTTTTTAAATAAATTAGCAAATATATATTTATATATAATATAAAAATATAACATAAAAAACCCACACATACAATAATAATAAATAATATTTATTTGGTAAAATAAATAAATAAATAAATATAGGAATAGTATAATTGTCCAATTAATTTCCACAATTTTATGCACCTTTACTGTACATTACATTTGCTATCATTATTTTTTAAAAAATGTATGTGTGCACTTTGTTTTTCAGGGGTTCTTTTTTAAATGACTAAATTAACTAATGCTGATAAATTAATTATTTTTGTAAAGTGTTAGCAATATTGTTTTCTTGCACCAGGTGGAGTTTAAAAAAAGAAATCTCTTCATAAAACGTATGTATTGATACTGTAATAAATGAGATGCTAATTTATGCATGGTGAGGCAACATGGCGGTGAGTCATTGGAGAATTATGTAAAATATTACATATTTATTTTATCTGCATTATATGTGGCATTAGTTTCCCATTGCTATTGATATTAGCATCAGGGCGTTGTTAAATGATACATTTTTTTTTTTTGCTAAATATAAATTTTTTTAATTTATTCGGTCAACAATTAGTACAAATATCCCATCAGTACCTTGCGTGTCTTGCCAGGTGTCGGGGTTCCAGCGAGTCTCCTCTTGGTTGGGGTTCTGATGACAGTGCCGTAGAGCAGATCTTCCTCCGTCTGCTTCAATTTCTTCATTTGCTGCACAGTACAAACATCATGTCAGAACTAAATCAAGAACCTCTGAGTAATATTAGATCAAATGAGCAATGTTATAAGCAGTCATTTCATACCCGTTCCTGTTTTTCTCTCTCTTTCTCCATCCGGTGTTGATTCCACTGGTCTTCCACATACTGAAGGAACGGCTGCCCGTTCACACGGAACTCCTTACACTGCGCCGCTTCCCATTGGTCAATCTGAGCCTTCAGACTCTTCTCCAGCTAACCAAACAAACAAAACAAATTATCATACAATCCATTCCCGTCAATCAAACATTGTGAAAGAGCAGCTCAAACCTTCGGCAAACTCTTCTGCAGGTCGACTCTGTGCTTCTCCTCCTTCAGGAGGTTTCCTCCTCTGTTGTTAAAGCGAGATGGGTCTGTGGCTTTTTTCTGGAGAAAGAGGAGCAACCATAATTGGACTTAATTTCAGAAAGCTCTTTAATGTGTAGGAATCTTTTCAGATGATTTCCCGTGATTCCTCACCTCCAGCTCCTGATAGAGAGTCCAGTTGCTGCTCCAGGTGGAAACGGCGTCATACATCTCGCGGTGTTCTGTATAATCCCGCTTCAATCTCTCCAACTCCAGCTCATGTTCACGCAACAGCTCCTCGTCCAGATCGTCTAACAGCACAAAACAACAAAAATCAAACGTCAACCAAACTCTGCCTATCTAACATTACATAGTATTGCTCAATCCCAATTTGCATAAAATCTGTATTACTCCGATTCAAATCGGCATGAAATGGATACTGCAATAGTCCTTTATTTTCTACAATATAGGGAAGGACTTGATTTTGTCCATTTGGAATTGATTGGTTGGTTGTGGTTTGCTATTGGTCAGTCTCATGTGAGTGACAGGTTGCCCCGCCCTCATGCCAGTAAACACAGAAGAGATGCCGCTGCAAGAGGGAGGGGAAGTTATTTTGATTAAAGGTTACGAGGCACATGAATTAAAAAAATACATATGATGTGCACGCATAAAGCATTTATAATAAATACTGCAATAATCCATATAAAACAAGAAATGCCCCATTTTGATTTCATGGTGACTTTAAGATTAGGTGTTTAAGATATCGGTCTCATATTCAAGGTGCCCGAATTGCTTACCATTCCATTTTTGAAGTATGCATCCATGTTTTTTTGGCCTGATATTATCCACAAAGCTTTAAATATAATGAGGTCTCAACATGAAACTTTAATAATTCCCTCAATATCATCTTACTACATTCTCAAGTATGTACTTTCCCACCAGCAGGTGCTTTTTGTACTGTGAAAGCATGCAAACTTCTTGAAATCTAGCATACCGCTGTGGTAAGGAACGAAGGCGCGTCTCTGCTCCGGGCTGTAGTAACATTTCTCCCAAAACTTGACGACCTCTGATCGGATTGTGCGAATAACACGCTCAATGTTTTTCTTCTTCAGCTCCTCCAATCGCTGAAGCTCTGCCTGCAGCTGTGACACAGCGAGAAAGACAGCGTGAGGAACGTTTCATCCTTTCAGCAGAAGCTCAAGACGAAACAACATGACCTACTTTAGTGACAGGTGCGCGAGTACTTACTGTGTTCAATCTGCTCTTTGTGCTAGAGTGGGTGGTTTGCATGAGACTCTCTCTTTCTTCCACAGGAACCTGCAACATCTGCCACAACTCCTCAATACGACCTTGGATGGACACACACAGCGCCTCACTTTCAGCTTTACGGCTCTCCAGCTGAAATACAACACACACGCACCATTAACCAGTGACATTTCACCAAACATTGGCATCAAAAATTATTCAAATAAAATAAGGTGACACTTTATTTACACTTATTATAGTGTTAGGGTTTGGGGTTAGTTACATGATTATGCATAATGTATTGTTATTACTATAGTAAATACATGTTTAACGTTTAACACACTAAAATAAATTGTTACCAATAAATATAAACACACACATATAATGCATAAAAAGTATTATTATTTTTTAAATATTTGTATAGATTGCATAACTTAATATCATAAAATATAAAAAAATATTTTGAAATGGTTTATGGTCACCTAGGCTTAATTTGTTTGATCAAAGACATTAAAAACAGAAACAATATGAAATATTTTTTCTATGTGAATATATTTTCAAATGTAATTTATTCCTGTGATCAAAGCTGTTTTTTCAGCATCATTACTCCAGTCTTCAGTGTCACATGATCTTTCAGAAATCATTCTAATATGCTGATTTGATGTTCAAACATTTATTATTATTATCAGTGTTGAAAACAACTGGGCGAATAGAAAGTTCAAAAGAACAGCATTTAACAGTTAGTTACTTTTGATCAATGTAATGCATCCTTGCTGAATAAATATGTACATAAATAATCAAAAGGAACGGCTGAAAAGATTTGTGTGAAGAGTGTGTAGTGTACCTGGCGCAGTAACACTTTAAGTGAGCTGATGTTTTCCACAGAAAGGCAGAACGCGTCTTCATCCTCACACACAGCGTCTTTCTCAAAGGTTGTGTCAGGATGCTGCTCCAAATCCTCCATCAACACTGTGATCTGACGCTTCATTTCCACAAACTCGGTATGACGACGCTCCTGTAAACACACACAAGCACACTTCCTGTAACCATTCTGGATATACTTTCATATTCAGAGGCAAACTCCCACACTATTCATTTAAAGGGTTAGTTCACCCAAAAATGAAAATTATCCCATAATTGACTCACTCTCAAGCTATCCTAGGTGTATATGACTCTTCTTTCAAAAACTCCATTCAATGCCATTACAAAGTTGGGAAGAGCGAGGATATTATTAAAGGGGTGGGGGTTCTGATGGTTCATTAAGGTGGGGATCTTATGCCATTTCATGCATTCTGACCAAGCGGCAACCTCCCGCAGTTTCTCTTGAAGCCAATACGGAAGTGACATAAACTGCAATTCATCGACTGGCCACTAGGGACAGGCTCCAGAAGTGAGCAGAATCTCATTGAGCCACATGTTAAAATGCCCAACTTTACAGCAGAAAAAAACATGTTTACAGTCTGGTACAAATTGTGGTTTTGGTCTATACGGCTAATTCTGCCCTTCATGACGACTGTGAGGGGGTGAATTTATTTTATAACTCATTCGTTTACATTATATAAAGCATTAAAGTTCTGCATAATTAAGGGCGTGGCCACTTCGAGTGACAGGTGGATAGCCATTTATCTGCGGTCTGTTAGTCATCACGTCACTTCAGCTCCGCCCACGTCCCGCCTTTTTGCCCATTTTCTGTTATCCGGGAGTGACGCGCTGCCAAGATGGCAACGGCATCTCGTCCATACTTTGCGCTTCAGAAAGGCTCATCAGAATCCTATGGGTGACGTCACGGACACTACGTCCATATTTTTTTTTTTTACAGTCTATGATTCTGACTCATTTACACTGTTAAAGAGTTGGATTCTCATGGCCAAAATGTAAAAAGAATTAGTTGGACGTATGACGGAGTATTTCTGTGTCAAATACACTTCTTCAGGATTCATACGTTTCGGAAAGGTTTTTTCCAGTTTGGCCCTGTATGAAGTCATAAACATCCATCAACGAGCTTCATTCGGGTTACAGAAGCCGTCGGCAGCGCTGTCATTTTGTTTTTAGACCACAAAATCAACAATGTCACTAAAGAAGTGTGTTTCTGGTTGCGAGGGAATGATAACCTTGTTCAGCTTCCCAAAGAACCCAGCGTTAAGGTTTTTCCGGAGCAGCAACGGAGTTCTGCAAGTGTGTTTGTTTGTTCCCGGCCACGAGTCGAAACTGCATCAAATGTCTGTGTTTTGTTGGCAATCGGCACGTAAGTGCATATAATGTAAACAACACGAACGTATAGTGAATCAAAAGTTATCCAGGGATAATGCCATGATGTATTGTGTGTGTGTGTGTGCGCGTGACTCTTTAGCCCCGCCCACTGAAGGCCTCCACGAGTTTGGCTGTTTTCAGAAAGAATCAAGTAGGGCTTGCTGCAGCCTGCGGTGGATATCCAACTCCGCCCACATCCAAGTGTGACGTCAGAACTCCCGCCCTGCAGCTAATTTCATTGGTTACAGTTACGGGTAGGTTTAGAGATCAGTGTTTGGTGTAGGCAATCAGTACTTAATTCGTTACAGTGACGGTTAGGTTTAGGGATCAGTGTTTGGTGTAGAGGCAGTCTCTACTGTGATTGAAATGACCAATAAAATCTTAAAAATCGGCTGCAGGGCGGCATTGGCCTGGCCTCTGACGTCACACTTGGATGTGGGCCGGGTTGGACATCCACCGCAGGCTGCAGCGAGCCCCTTCTCGAAAGAATCAGTACAGCGTATCTGTCTTTTATAAATGTGATCAAACTAAAGACTCTTCGGAGATATGAAGGATGCAATACTACTCTATAGGTACTCAAGATTAACATGAGATTGGCAGAAACTGTGTTATGTACCCTTTAAGAATGCAAGATACACTAGTGCACAAAATTAAGATTTTTGAAAATGTAATTTATTCCTGTGGTGCAAATCTGAATTTACAGCATCATTACTTCAGTTTTATTAGTGTCACACGATCCTTCAGAAATCAAGGCTAAATTCAATCTGTTCATCATATAAAGCGATTGTGTCTCTTCAGAAAATTTTGACTCAACATCTCGATTCATATGGATTAGTTTCACAATCCCTTTATGAACTTTTTGAAGCATCAAAGTATAGCTGTCAACAGAGGGACCGAACGCTCTCAGATTTCATAAAGATCTTCAATTGTGTTCCAAATATTAACAAGTCTTACATATTTGGAACAACTTATGGGAGAGTAATTAATGACAAAATTTTCATGTTTGGGTGAACTACCTCCTTCAATATAGCATATTTTACACACACACACACACACACACACACACACACACACACACACACACACACACACACACACACACACACACACACACACACACACACACACACACACACACACACACACACACACACACACACACACACACACACACACACACACACACACACACACACACACACACACACACACACACACACACACACACACACACACACACACACACACACACACACACACACACACACACACACACACACACACACACACACACACACACACACACACACACACACACACACACACACACACACACACACACACACACACACACACACACACACACAAAAACAGTATAAAGTGCTACTCAGCTTTGTGAGCGCATGTTTTACCTTCTCCTGGTTGCGAGCGTTGATGTGTTGCCTGTAGTTCTGCAGCTGCTGTTGTGACGGCACTCTTTCGGGATGGATGGGGAAGAGGTCATCACACAGGACATCACACAGATCTTGATCCTGCTGAATCAGGGACTTCAGCTCGCTCTGACGCACACTCTTCTCCTTCAGCATCATCTTGACATGCGTGCGGAGATCCTTCTCCAACTGCAGCATCGTAAGACCGTCTTCATCCTGCCAAACACAGAAAATCTTCAATCTGACTGGCCGCCTTTACAGAACATCTGGGAGTTAGAGGGCACAGGTTTTTACCCGAGAATTTATGCGGATAAACAAAATACTCACCGGATACTCCTCCACCTGAAGCTCATCATACAGGCCAACCATCTCTTTTCTGCACGCTTCAATACTGGTCATCAAGCGCTTCTTCAAGCCCTCCTCCTCTGCGATCATCATGTCCAGCAGATTCTGCAATCACAATGAAGATTTCACATTGAATCAGTGTCGCCACTCTCTCTGGTCAATGAGACCTGTACATGACCTGAACTGACCTTGATGTGCATGTGAACGGCATCGGTGCGCTGCAGCCTCTGGTCCTCTGGGATCCCGATCTCCTCCCAGATGTCCTTCAGCTCACCAAGAGCTTTGTTCAGACATGAGACCGACTCTGCAGCGTGGATCTCACTGAAATAACACACATTCAGATCTACTGAATACATGTCCTGTTATCTTAGATGCCATTTAAAGGGCGAGACGTCAGACTCAGTGTGTATGTGTTGAATATTAAACACCATAAAAATTTGTTATCACAGTGTTACAGCCACAATATGTATTTTTTCACCACTAGAGGTCGCTTATTCAAAACAAATGATGCCTTGATTTTGCGGAGCTTTTATTATTATCCATACTGATTAGGGTTGGGTACCGATCTCAGTACTTTTAAGGGCACCGACCGAATTACGTCCGTACTACAGAGTACCGATTCATATTAAATCAATTGGTACCAATATTGGTACCTGAGAACGCATCTGTTGATGTAGACTAATGTCAGTGAATATTAAACCGCAAAAAGACGATTTAAATACGAATCCTGAGTGTCTCTGTACGAATGAATGCCGTAGAAGCGCGGTTTATCACACACACACACACACACACACACACACACACACACACACACACACACACACACACACACACACACACACACACACACACACACACACACACACACACACACACACACACACACACACACACACACACACACACACACACACACACACACACACACACACACACACACACACACACACACACACACACACACACACACACACACACACACACACACACACACACACACACGGTCGTGTGTTTCCATCTTTGCCATCTCATATGAGGACATGAACGAACGAACATCATCTCCAGAGCCACTGAGAGTCACTTTATGAGCATTTTACCGTTTAATTTGAGAAAAACTACCGTCATGTCATAAACACAGAAACTCAAAGGTCTTCACGACAACCCGTCAATATAAAAGTTTGGTTTATCTTGACAATCACTGTTGTACAGTAGAATTTAGATACGTCTCAATTAATAATACTAACACTAATGTAATAATAATAATCAAAACTACTAACTAGTAATAAATTAAACATTTTCTATTTTAATGTTTTAATTTTAACCGTATAAAGCTCAGTTGTGCAGCACTTTGTTTGACAAAAAAAGTTTAATTAAATGAAAAGATAAATTAAATTAATGTCTTCATTTGATTACCAGAAAATACACAACACATCTTTTCATAGAAATTAAATTAAAAAGAAAATAATAATATGGTTGTTTTTATTAATTAAATTTAAGTAGCTAGTAGCCTACTATTCACTAGTAAATATTACAGTATACAAACATCACAGACAATGGCAGACAGAGACCAGGGGCCCGTTCTTCGTACCTCGCTAACTCAGTTAGCTGGATTTGATTGTTGGCGATTTGGCATGATCTTGGATTGATTGGTTCTTCGAAGCTCATCCTGGACTTGCTGTCATAGTAACAGGTCCGTGAGCTTAAACCTGCTCGGGAGCAGGCTTATTTAATGTAAACAGGATTAGATTGCATCTTGAGGTGATACTTAAAATCTGTCCCAGCCACTGCTACTTTATTACAAGAGTGCATTACTGAACCAGGGGATATAGTAATAATTTTAAATAATAATATAAAAATGTTATATTGTATATATATATATGAGAATGTATAATGTTGTGTAATACTATAGACACAGCCACTTGATTGAGCGATTTATTTGTGATGGAATAATTACTTTATATAATTTAATTTTTATTGGTTTACACACATGTTGTACAGTTAATCTGAGCCGTGCATTAAGTGATCACGGATATTATGGGAGTGGCTTGATGCAGCGCAAGAGAGGATAATTTGATCTTGACCCATAAGAAACTTGAATACTGTCACGTTACAAATCTGCTTCAAATTGAATTAAAAATTAAACTACAACATTGAAATAAAAATGTAAAGGGTGTACAAATACTGTATAAAATCGTGAATATAAATAATTGGTAATCATGTTAAAAAAAACAAAAAAACATTTATCATTTATTTATTATAACTTTTATGTTGGTTTGGTTGTTTGGCTGTTTCCTTATAAAGGTTCAGAAATTCGTGGGTTTTTTTGTGTAATTTGTCAAGTTTTTTGCCAGGTGGCTTTTTAATTATATGATGTCATTACGTTGCCGTCTTGACGCCAGCCAATCGCTGCATTGCTGATCGTGGTTTCGAGTATCGATGCATCTGCCCTCTTCAGGGAAAAAAAGAACGCTCAGTAATCTTAGATCATTTAATCCAGATATTTTAATCCAATCCGCAAATTCGTTTGAAGAACCAAATTAGCCAGAGATCAGTTATCACGATTAAAAGATCTTGGATCTGTCAAATCATCTTAGATGTATTAAGCGAGGTACGAAGAACGGGCCCCAGGGCAGCTCTGGTATAATGTCAATAACACTTCTATAAATGACTTACAGGTTCTTTATAGTTATTGATGTAAACATCCCTAAAGTACCGGAAAAAGGTACCGTTGGGAATCTCGGGTACCTTACCGATACCACCGCCGGTTAAAATGTGAACGATACCCAATCCTAATCCTGATGTAACGAGCTCAAGCATTTTAAGCAACAGACAAGCTTAGAAATAACCAAACGATATTGTTATCGCTAATACAGTTATCTTTACAACCATTGTTCTAGGTGTGAATGGGCCGTTTTTCATAGTTTTCAGTCACGTGAGGCCTGGAGGGCAAAACAGCCACAGAACTGCAGCACAGCCTGTCAATTTCCATCTTAAAACTAAAATATGTGAACAAGATGCAAGTTTTGGGTACTTGTTGTGATCCATATACAGCACTTGCTGCAGTATTGCAGCATTTCAATAACTAAAAACAGCGTGAAAAACACTTAAAGGGTGAGTTGCACCAATAAGTATTAAATTAAGGAAAGTTTAACGCTAGTCAAGGATTTGTTGATCTGGGTTTTATTTTAAATCGAGTTGTGTTGCACCACTTACCTTAAAGTGCCTTAATGTACTATAACAGTGATATTAAAATATTAAATTCAGTTTACACCTTTTTGATGATGCATACTATATACAGGCGAGTAGATGAGCCAATATGAACGCAACACGTTTGCTTTATAATTGTTTTCGATGGGGAAACAACCTTGTGTTGCATTAATATTCTGCGTTCATTTGCTTGCCTGTACGAAATATGCAGCAACAATAAGGTATATATTGAAGTTGGTCGTCTTACTAAATTAAAACTTACTACAACCTGGTAAAAATGACTGGCGGGCAATGGAGGAAAGCCTTGTTTTGCCCTCCAGGTGGGCTTTCCTATAATGGTGTGACGTCACGTGAAAATATGAATTCTTATGGATGAATAAATGATCAAATCAACAGAATTATTCTAATATTATATATTAAATGTATCCATTGCTATTGTAAAAAAAGCTTGTTCACAATGGGTGTAAATAAAAATAATAATTTCTATTAATACGTGATCACTAAAAATGCGCAGCATTTTTGATTGCTGTCTGTATTATTAACTAATAAAATATTTCTATTTTCCAATAATAGGAGAATTAATGACCATCATTGTTCTTAATGGAAAAGGCCTTCACAATTTTTATAAATAAGCAGAAAATAATGTGTATCAATAATCTTAAAAAATGCACTTTTAATTGCTGTCTGTGTTATGAAACAATAATCAACAGTAATATCATATTTTCCAATGACAGCATAATTATGGTTTGTCATTGCTATTACTAGAAAATGGCTTCACAAATGTTTATAAGTAGTTTAATGAGCATTATTAATACATTTTATTGCATTATTGCTTTCTGTCTGTCTGTGTTATTGAATAATAAAATCAATATATGTCCATATAATAACAGAAAACCGGCTTCATGTTGTTTATAAATAAGCATGATAATTTATATTAATAGACGATCACTAAACTGAATAAAATCATTGTATTTGACAATAATATCAGCATAATCCGCATTGCTATTAATGAAAAGGGCGTCGCTATGTTTATACATAAGCATATCATTTGTATTAATAAATGTGCGGCATAATTGCTTGCTGTCTGTATTATTGAATAATAAAATCATTATAGTTTTCAATAATAGCGGAATGCTTGATTATCATTGTTATTAAGTGACCGGAAAGGAATCTAATTTAAATTATTTAAAAATGTAAATCAGCAGAATTGTCCTAACTTCCTTGCAAATGCTAAATCCATTTGTAAAAATGTTAAATTCAAGTAAAATCACTCAAGACATTTCATGTAAATATAGATAATTTTCAACGTAAATACCATTTACACTAAACATTAGCATCGAAAGCTAACACTAACAGAAGACACTGCTCTAAATAATATTCTATACACAGACACAAAACGTTATACATTACGCTTCAAACTCTCTTCTTACCTCTTCCTCATCCTGTCCTTCGCCGCTGATCTCCGATGAGATTTATTCAATCGCTATTTTGACGCTTCTAACCTTTATTCCACGCTTTATTCACGACCTATCCGTCGCTGGGTTTGAAACTACTGACTAAAAATTCAAACCGCGCACAGATACGCCTCTCTGGCCTCTGACTGGCCGAAACCAAGCTAGACAACAACATCATGCTCGCTGATAGGCTGACGGACGTCATATGAAATATTCCAGCGCACTGATTGGCTGACAGTTCAAGCCAGCTGACTGACCGGTTTAACCATAGATGACGTTGATGAGAATCGGACAGAAGGCTTGTTCGACTTCACCCAGCGATGCGCAGACCGATCGGCGGCTGACTTGAAGCAGTGCATGCCGGTTAGAAATTTTGTCCGACTTGAGGCAGCGCCGACGCCACGTGACAGTGACGTATGTCAACAAAGTGCCGCGAGAGCGATTCGAGAGCAGCCGGCGATTACAGCCGGTGCAGTTTCTCGAGAGCGACTGCATGAGGCTGCACGGGCTCTGATGACGACACAGCCGTTCCACGATTGGCCAGATTCACCGCATGACAGCGATCACGTGTGTTTCGTGTTTATTCTAAAACCTTCAGCTCCACTAATGCGCACAAATCTGTTTTTTATAACAGTAAAACCTCCTTTCATGTAGTCGCGATGTTATATTGTCATGTTTATCAAAATATAACTGATTAAAAACATAGACCCCACTTCATTGATAGTGTAGGCTTATATGTTGAACTTTATTCTTGTAAAAACACACGCTGTATTAAGCAGTGCATAAAGTATTACATGACAATAATGTCTCTGAAACATCTGTGTATTGCCAAATGTTGCATTTGTTTCACTTCAGCTGATAAAGTGTGCAAACACAGCGCGAGCGTCACCGCGGGAAGCAGAAAGTGTCCGACTTCACGTCTGTGTTTGCAGCTCCTCCCCGCCTGCACGCGGCTACTCTCGCCGATCAGGTGCATCCAGCCGCAGCTGATGTCGAACACACCTAGTCTCTTTTCACTGACTGTGATGACGCGTGTAAACGGTCATCAATATCTTAAATCCTGCAAAGTTATTTTTTTTTTTTTTTAAATATGTGCATTTATAACACTAATAATTTGTATGTTATTACTTTTGCATTAAATTACAAAAAACAAGTTACCGCTGCTATGAGGGTGTTTCTAATACAGCATCTTTCTCTCTTTTGACTGCCGTTAACAATCTCACTCAATTTTTTCCCTCTTTTGAAAGTTATGAAATCATTATTATGGCGTTTTTCTTTCGCTATTTGAGCAAACGGGCATACAAAAAAATATTTAATGTACAGCTATAATAGTTAACCCAACTATGACTTCCGCTTTAAGAAATGTGAAAAGGGTTTTGTATTAAATATTTTTTTATCTGTACATTTTTAGGCCAAATGATGATACTGTTCGACAACTTTTATGATACAATTTTTATTAAATTCGAAACATGTGTAATGCAATCCTGAAACTAAATGATTGATGCAGAATGACACAATAGAGTGTTTAATTAAAGTCATTGAAACTGTCCCAGCTCTTCTCAAAATGTGTAACGTTTGCGATCATTATCACGATGAACTCTGAGCTATATGGTTCTCATCAACTAGGTGATTAATCTTTGCCAGATCTACAGTTAATCATGTGACATCAACATAATAAACAATAATACAATGAAATCAATAAACAAACAGGAACTCTTTCTCCATAAAAGACTGGGATATTAAAGCTGCAATTGATCGAGAAGGGTTTGAAAGTAGCCTATTTACACATAAATGTATGGAGATGAAGATTTGAAGACTGATATGCTCGTATAGCATGTCGAAGTTGCGGATTCATTCATGGTTCATCCATTTGTTCATTCCATCGTTCATGCTGAAGCTCAGGATTATATTTCATTCACGGAGGGGCTGATTCATCTGAGGATAATCTTGTGGTTTCTCAGCCGCTCCGGGTCATAAGCTCCTCCAGGGCTCTCTCTTTATGGTTCTCATGCACCAGTAAAACTTCTTTAATGGTGCTCTGCTGGAAACCCATCTCGCAGAACTGAGCCAGCAGAAACAGGAACTCTGAAGCCTGGGAGAAAACAAAAAAGTTTATACACTACATCAGGGGCCAATACCAAGTCAGTTAGGTGGAACAGTTTGTGATTAGGTGTAACATCAGAAGTGAACAGCCAAACTCAGGATCAAAGCCTGAGTTGACTGAGAAAGTTGATGATCAGCGGGGTAACAACAAAGCCTGATTGGATTGGTGTGGTTTTGTCAACTCAAAACTAATCCTGTAACCCTGAGTTTGATCAACTATTATCATGGTACGGCCCCTATGTTGGTGTATTTGATGTGCTAAATGCTGATTGGATGCGTGTTTTGTGTAGGGTTGGGTACCGAAACCCGGTGCCAATATGAGAAGCACACGCCATGGAAACAATAAGGCCATGCGTTCTAAAATATGAGTTTTTGGAGCACTAGATACTAGTTTGAGGGGTGTTTTGTGTGCTGGATGCCGATTGGTTGAGTTTTTGGAGCACTAAATACTAGTTTGAGGGGTGTTTTGTGTTCTGGATGCCGATTGGTTGAGTGTTTGGAGCACTATTTGCTCAATTGAGGTGTGTTTTGTGTGCTGGATGCCGATTGGTTGAGTTTTTGGAGCACTAGATACTAGTTTGAGGGGTGTTTTGTGTGCTGGATGCCGATTGGTTGAGTGTCTGAGCACTAGATACTAGTTTGAGGGGTGTTTTGTGTGCTGGATGTCGATTGGTTGAGATTTTGGAGCACTAGATACTAATTTGAGGGGTGTTTTGTGTGCTGGATGCCGATTGGTTGAGATTTTGGAGCACTAGATACTAATTTGAGGGGTGTTTTGTGTGCTGGATGCCGATTGGTTGAGGTTTTGGAGCACTAGATACTAGTTTGAGGGGTGTTTTGTGTGCTGGATGCCGACTGGTTGAGTTTTTGGAGCGCTAAATACTGGTTTGAGGGGTGTTTTGTGTGCTTGATGCCAATCGGTTGAGTTTTTGATGCACTATTTGCTCAATTGAGGGGTGTTTTTTTGCATTGGATGCCGATTAGTTGAGTGTTTGGAGAACTAAATACTGGTTTGAGGGGTGTTTTGTGTGCTGGATGCCGATTGGTTGAGTTTTTGGAGCACTAGATACTAGTTTGAGGGGTGTTTTGTGTGCTGGATGCCGATTGGTTGAGTCTCTGAGCACTAAATACTGGTTTGAGGGGGGTTTTGTATGCTGGATGCCGATTGGTTGAGTTTTTGAGCACTAGATACTAGTTCGAGGGGTGTTTTGTGTGCTGGATGCCGATTGGTTGAGTGTTTGGAGCACTAAATACTGGTTTGAGGGGTGTTTTGTGTGCTGGATGCCGAGCGGTTGAGGTTTTGATGCACTATTTGGTCAATTGAGGGGTGTTTTTTGCATTGGATGCCGATTGGTTGAGTGTTTGCAGCACTAGATACTAGTTTGAGGGGTGTTTTGTGTGCTGGATGCCGACAGGTAGAATGTTGAGAGCGTTATATGAAGATTCAAGTGGTGTTTTGAGCCCTGGATGCCAATTGGTTGAGTGTTTGGAGCACTATTTGCTCATATGAGGAGCGTTTTGTGCATTAGATGCCGATTGGTGGGGTGTCTTTTCCAGTTCTCACTTTGCTCTCATTATTCTGGAACATCTCCAAAGCTTCTTCCACCTGAGTCTTCTCATAACCCAGCCGACAGAGACGATCAGAAGAAGTCAGGTAACTCAAAATCTGGAGGATAAAGAATCAATAAAGAATCAGAGACCGAATGTGTATTTTATATTGTGTGCCTTTGTGTGCAGTGTGTGTGTGTGTTACCTGATCAAGGCTCTTGGGTCCTGTCCTCTGCAGTGCTTGTATGGCAGTGTGCAGTGTGTATCCTTGTTGTGTAACGGCTTCAAGAAGATCCCTTTCTTCTTGACTCAACGCACACAGCAAGCCTGCTGGAGCGTCCTGCAGCCCTGCGGACGTCCGCGGGCGCACACCCTAAAACGCACCGGTAACAACAAATCAGCTCAACAATAATCCTAAATAAGATGAATGGATCTACAGCGTGTGTATATTACATGTGAGGCGGGCTTCTGAGGCCTGGCTGAGGGTAGCGGTCCTGCGGACGAGGGTCTCGGCTGTATGAGGGTGTGTGAGCTCCGCCGCCCGCTGGTTCTCATCACGGCTGGTTTCCTGCGGGGGGCTCTGGAGCTGTGAGGACTGCCCTGCGGCGTCTGGCTGAGGGCAGGGGGGACGGGCTTCCGTATGTCCTTTAGAGACGAGGCGGAGCTCGGTCGGGCCTTCTGGAGTGTGCAGGGAGGGGCGGTGCGAGGGGTGGAGCATCGCTGGGTCTGACGAACAGAACATCTTAGGCACTGCGAGCCGGAGCTCTTCGGTCTTTCTTTGCTACGAGCATGATCCTCCTCAGTAGACGAGCCCTCGTCATCTTCACCGTAGCCGCCCTCGCAGTCCGTGTCGGCGATGAGGAACTGGACCGACCGCAGGGGGCGGAGCTTACGCGAGTCAGCAGCGCTGAGGCTTAAGCTGCGGGGACGTGGGCCCACTTCCCAAAATTCTGTGCTTCTGAGGCGCACCACGCGGCTCTCCTGTGGGCTGCTGAACATCAGACAAAATGGTGGGCAAGTGGGGGACACACTCTGGGGCGCTTTACTGGCCTTCCTGTTCTTCCGCTGCTGTTCTTCCAATATAGCCATGATCCGTTTCTCCAGAGAGAATGAATACTGCCGAACAGGACAACATGTGAGCATTAAAGGTTAGTTCACCCAAAAATGTAAATTCTGTCATTAATTACTTACCCTCATGTCGTTCGACACCCGTAAGACCTCCGTTCATCTTCGGAACACAAATGAAGATATTTTAGTTGAAATCTGATGGCTCTGAAAGGCCTCCATTGGCACAATGCACTTTACACTCTTAAGACCCATAAAAGGTACTAAAGACGTTGTAACAAAGTCCATCTCACTTCAGTGGTTCTACAATAACTTTATGAAGCGACGAGAATAGTTTTTGTGCGCAAAAAAACCCCTAAATAATGACTTATAAAGTGATGACCGATTTCAAAATACGGCCTCATGAAGCTTCGAAGCGTTATGAATCAGTGAGTCGATTCAGCGGTTTGGAACGCCAAAGTCACGTGATTTCAGCAGCTTGACACGCGATCCGAATCATGATTCGACTCGCTGATTCATAACGCTTCGAAGCTTCATGATGCCGTGTTTTGAAATCGTCATCACTATATAAGTCGTTATTTAGGCGTTTTTTTGCGCACAAAAACTATTCTCATCGCTTCATAAAGTTATTGTAGAACCACTGTAGTGAGATGGACTTTGTAACGACGTCTTTAGTACCTTTTATGGGTCTTGAGAGTGTAAAGTGCATTGTGCCAATGGAGGCCTTTCTGAGCCATCGGATTTCAACTAAAATATCTTCATTTGTGTTCTGAAGATGAACAGAGGTCTTACGGGTTCAGTAATTAATGACAGAATTTTTAGGTGAATTTTTTGGGTGAACTAACCCTTTAAGAGAGAGACAATCCTACAGATTGTAAAACATTAGGTATTGAATTCTGACCTTTGTATCACGCAGTATTTGAGCACAATCTGGGATCTTTATTTCAGGAGCTGCAATCGACTCTTTCTGAGCCAACTGTATCTCCACACAGTCCAGTGCAACTTTAAATGGAACCTCATCCAGGCTACACATCCTGCTGACATGAACAAACAGTTTAGGCAAATCAGTATCTCAGTGTAGTTCATTTATGCCTCTTTATTTCTGTTACTCAATATTAGGAGTGTAACGGTACACGTATTCTTAACGAACCGTTTAGGTACAGGGCTTTTGGTTCGGTGCACGCGGGTTTCTGAATGCAATCTTTAACAGTTAACTTGTTTTAAGCGTAGGCTTGTTTTTAGCACAGAACACACTTCAATCCGAGTTCCCACACAAACATATTAAGTATTCAGTCCATTTTAGCACAAAATTCAAACGATAAATGCCGTTTTGACGCTCTTTAATGTGGCGTGACTGATCACTGATCACAGTTCAAGCGGTCGCGCGACATGCGGACGCGGTTGATCATCTCTTCCTAAAGAATAAACATGAATGAACATCTGAAGGTATGTTGAGGATACATTAACACTTACTGTCACGTATCATATGTGGTGTAATCGCTCAATCAGTGTTTCAACGGCGGAAAGACGTCAATACAACTGCTTGTAAACTAAACAATGTCATGTAGCATCACATTTACCTCAGGCAGTCATTCAGTGTCCACAGCTGTGAGTTCACTAGAGAAATCAACTCTTTCACTAAATAGATGACCTATATTTGCCTGTATATTCATTATATTCTACTGAACCTGTTAGTGATGTCTTGATTATTTCATGTATGTTTAAATAAACCTGTCATGAAAATGAAAGCCACTGTCTATAAATGATTATATTTCAACAACGAATTGGAGAAAAAACTATTTTATAATTACATTTAGAAAAAACTGCCTTATGTGAAGTTTACATGTTTGCGTGCTGTGTTATTTGAGTGTTGATTATTATACCTAAAAATAAATAGCAACTGAATTTAGGCTAATAGTTTGGGCTCTGTCCTTTAATATTATAGTAATGTACAAGTCAGGGCTCCTTATATAGTTTACATCAATATCTTCAATAAACTTTTAGTTATGATTTAATTCATTTAAGGACAGACCCGCCTTTCTTCTTCGTCAGTAAACCACTGTTTAATAAAAATAAATAATTTTAAAAATAAGCAATTTTGTAAAACTGCTGTACCGAACCGTGACTTCAAAACCGAGGTATGTACCGAACCGTCAGTTTTGTGAACCGTTACACCCCTACTCAATATTAACATCCATGGCACGTTTCCATGAATATGATACACTTTGGTGTCCAATAACTTGGAAAAAAATTTTTTTTCATGAATGTGCAATTAAAAATATACAGTGGCATAATAATACTACCAGTGTTGGGTAAGTTACTCTAAAAAGTAATGAATTACTAGCTACTAATTAAATCTTCAACAGTGTAATTTGACTACTGTAATAATTACTCTCTCTAAAAAGTTTTGCTTATTACTAATGACTTTCTAAATCCCATAACAACCTCAAACAGTTGAACAGTACAAGGATATACATGAAACTGCTCTTTTAATTCTTACTAATAAACTATATAAAACGGCATAAATTGTTCTTGGACTGACCAAAGTATTTAAAGGGAGAAGTTTAAATTAAAGCCCATTTAAAATTAGATGTTAAATACACTATTTTTTTATGTAGAATTGTTCTAGATTATATTTAATGCAATTAACTAATTAAATGAAAAAAATAAGAGTAATCCCTTACTTTACTTTTCTAGGGAAAATTAATTAATACAGTAATTCATTACTTAGCAACACATCACACCCAACACTGAATACAACTAATAATATACTTCATTGTAGTAAAAACTTTTACATTAGTAACCAAATAAACATAATATATATATATATATATATATATATATATATATATATATATATATATATATATATATATATATATATATATATATATATATATATATATAATAAAAGATTTTGCTATGAAATACTACTACTACTACTACTACTGTAATTTTATTAAAAACATTTAAAAACGTCTAACTTTTATATAATCATAAAATTTAGAATAAAATAATTGAAGATTTTGCTACGTACTACTACTAATAATATGATGCTCAATCACTGTAGTAAAACCGTTATATTAACTAAATGACAAAAATATATAACTTAACCATATATTATTTTATATAATTATTTAACATAATCATAATATTTTGCTGTGTCCAACATTTTGCTGTAAATTGGTATATCTGTAGATTAGTATTACAGGACAGTAAATTAAAGTGTCTTACCTGTAGTTTTTGGAAGTGTGTGTGTCTGTGAGCTGAAGTATGTGTGTGTACTGTACCTTATGTTCCTCGGTAGCAGAGTGCACTAATCAGTGTGTATAATAACAGAAGCATAATGTCCCCAGGTGAATCAACACAGGCTTACACACTGACTCACACAATAATCCTTCCATATCATCATCATCATCATCATCATAATCACGTTCTTTTCCATTTCTCACAAGATGAAGGTGCTAAAGATACAAAGAGGTTTTCAATTCCTGGAAAACTCGGATAGATACCACGAACCGTGATGCTGTTTATGTAATATGTTATCAGAGAATATTCTCAGGGCGTTATTGTTATTGTGCTGTTTACTCGCAGTGAATCTGAAAAAGGCATCAGGAGATTACACACACTTTATGAGCCTGAGGTGCTGGGCCATATTACGTAAACGGGGATGATTTATGTGGTTTGTGGCGCCCTCTAGTGGCACTAAACTAAAACAGCAGGACGTTTCATTTTATTTTCTGACCTAAAGTATGATGCAGTTGCAAATGCCTTAAAACAAAGCCTTTGTTTTCTATTTTTCAGAAAGATTTTTTTGTAAATCTTTAATAATGTGAAAATTGAAATGTGGTAGAAGACTACTTGGTTTATTGAAACGATTGAAAAACTCAGTTGTTGGCTATATCCTCCTAAGACCCAGGAATAGACTTTTGTCCACTGTGGTGGACATTATATTTTAGTGTTTCACAGTCTGGATGTCCTGTAAAGAGCACATTCGGGGCTTTGCAGAGATACCAAATGTTTGGAGGTTTCACCAGGACAACTTCTTCTTCTTGGTCTTTAAAACCGGTTGACATTAATGTTTAGCACTCTTATGGAAATATTATAATATTTTGTAATTATATTATATTGTTTGTTATAAATCAACATCTCAGGAAAATGTTATGGGGTTTCTAATGAAAATATGACTTTCTGTTACAGATTAGGGCATTGATTTCATAAATGTCCACTGTAGTCGACGCCAGGACTAAAATCATGTTTATCAGGCATTCTGGATTTACTTTATTGTCATTACACAAGTACAAGTACAAGGCAACGATAATTAGATATTATTATGAAAATATTACCAATTATTCCTCCTATTATTACACATCTATTTTCATTTCATGTTGCACCAAGAACACATTAATATGCAAATTAGATGCAGTGTTTAGATACATTGTGTTGAATCGGAAAATCCAAGGATGGCCATTTTACACACACATGGAATAAAGTAAAATGGTACATCAATGCATTTCATTATATCTTTCATAACATAGTTCATAATCATCTTTAAACAAAGTTTGTTTTTTAAAAAAAACCCTGAAACCTAAAAATTGATTGGTGAATTAAAAATAAATGCCATTGTTTTTGCCTATACATGCAATTTCATGTCATTTTATTTAACTGATTCCTGGTGTCAACTACAGAGGACATATAACATATGGATAAAATACCATTTTTCTAAAACCTTTTTTTTTCTTGGTCCCAGGAGGATATATATATATATATTATATATTTTTTTCTTTTCCCTTTTCTCGGATTTTGTTTCCCTTCTATCTAGTTGTGCTTGAGATTTTATTTGATTTTGTGTTGCCTTATTGTAATTGTGTTTTTCTTGCATATTTTATTTTTAATGACGAAGTCAAAGTTCCCAGTGCATTAAAAGTAACAATTACATTAATTACAAAAGAGTTACACTGATTTATGTTTATTAAAGATAAAACATTTTATAAAAGTACTATAAAATGTATTTTATATTAACATCATGGTTCTGACCAATATATTTTGCATGACATAGTTTTATTCGACGACTTTTCTATTTTTGTCTTATGAATAAAAAGCTGCTAGATAAAAGTAATTTCTAGACTATAAATACTTAGGAATAGGAAGTGAGCTTGAAACACGAAAAAAAAGTCTATAGACACGATATATATATATATACACATACACATTTTTTTAAAATACATTTTCATGACTTCTGGCCTAACGTTACACACTTCTGAAATTCCCTTTTCCAAGTTTTCTAGGCCTCTTTGACACAATGCTGTTGTCCTTTTATCACGATGCATGATTTAATCCACATACACTAAAATGATAACATCAAAATTAACTTTTCCCAAGTCAAATGCATTATTTAAAAGGTACACTGTCGTTCAATAAATGAGTGAATACATCATCAATCCTTACTCCAAAACGTGTTTTTGTCTTACCTTGATTCACTATAGTAAGCATAGTTGTATATATTTTAGACCTAGCGGGATGGTTTTCGCGGGAAAACATACTTCACTCGCCTGGGCGTGGCTCGTCATATCCGTGAAAAGTTTAAAGTTGCTCTGGCTACTTTGACTCGTGTATGGTTTGAAGTATTGTGCCTATTAATGGGTATATAGATAGAGTAACGTCTTCAGCTAGTCTGTTTGAGATCTTTTCCATTTTAACTGATTAGCCTATTATATATCTCTTTAGCCTAGTAAATGTTTTATGAGAAGCCGGAAAACCATATCCATCCCCACGGTCATGCAGACTAGAGCCGAAGCACAACCAAAACAAAGTCCTTCCGTAAAATACACGTTTTTTAACCGCTAGAGGGCCAAAAGTGTACCTATAACATCACTGAAATATACAAAAAATACACCAACAAAACTATTTATCACGGGTTAAATCAGGTAGAAATAGCTCTAAGGTAACATTTGCAGGTTATCGCTTGTTTACAGTTGTAGGAGGGAGCCCTAATAACGAATACAAGAAAGTAGTGTTTTTTTATTATAAAAACACACAAACAAGTCTCGTTTAAAAACATATTCATAGTTTTATTATGAGCAGTTAACTCAGTAATGTAGAGCTAAATACCATGAGATATGCAGTTGTAGGTAAAAAGCAGTTCTGTGAAATCATCACTGGCATTAAACATTTGTAAATAACAGAAAATACATGATTTCAGTGAAATGATGTGAATAAAACTGATAAAATGGTGGTGGATGAGCAAAAACACACACTCGCACACATTCTCCCGGTTACAGACATCTGCTGATACTTTCACTCTCTCTCTCAAGTTCTTTCTGTGACACAGAAATGTGCCCGTTATGCTAAAATGAATTTAAACTACACTCAAATTATTATATACAAATGTAAATCAATACAACATATTGCTAAAGATCTCTTTCTCACACACACAAACTCAATACTCCTGTTTTCTAATGGTGGAACTGTAACTGCTGCTTTGGAAATGGAAGGCGGGGCAAAACAATGTTCCCGCCCTAGTTTGTGATTGACAGAGACTCCATCCAATGACCTCACGCGAACCGTTTCTCATGCACTGTCAATCGTTAAATCCCTTTCTTTCAACCTGAATATGTAAATGAAATAAAAATAGAAACAGGGTGACAGTATCTGCATCCCAATTTGCATACCATCCATGCGATAAAGATTACGTCTCCTAAAGGTGCCTGTGTGGATTACTCCATCTGTTCTCGCCTTATTACCCATAATCCCCTTGTGGACAGAGGAGGGCTTGTAACAGTACTTTTTGTGGTTGTTGTAATAGTGAAAAATGATACATCCAAAGGCCAAAGTCGCCACAGCAGTTTTAAATACATGTAAAATACAGTTAGCTAGATGTTAACACTTCCACACAAACAATGCAATTATTTTATTACATAATACATTGCAATACTAGCATACTCCAGAGTATATACTGAAGTACACACCTGTAGTACGTTGACGTAAGCAAACTGGGATGCAGCGTGTGTGTGTGAGTAACACGCTTTACTCTAATGTCCGTCTCTACATTGCCATTGCTTTAAACACACTCGCGCCTCAAAATAACACTACAACAAGGACAAAATGCTGAAGAATGTGCCGTGCCGTCCCTGGTTCAAACTAACGATTCACACACACGCAATCATATATCCTCACACACGCCTCGCCCGGGGTCTGATCCCACGCAGAGCTCGCATTCTCATCAATTATGTGCCGGAACAGGAAGATAAAGAATAACTGCATGCTGAGAATATCAAGTGCGTTAAATACATCTAAAATACTGTAACAAATGTTAACACTTGCTTTTAATGATTGCACGTACATCCGCAGAGCGATACTCGGTTCGTAATTCTGCAAGGTCAGGGGTTCGATTAATCCTGATACGACTCAAAAGCAGTTTCTGCAAGTGTGAACGCTACGATCGGAATCGGGAGTGACTCTAGTTTGATTAGAGGCCGATCTCGGTGATTGGAAACGCGGAGAGCCAAAAACTCCAGTTGTTTTTTTAGGTACATAAGGACACTTTCTTTATGAGGGAGGGTTTTAAAATCTGCTCTTTGACTATGCAAACTGCAAAAATATCTTCTGTTCTGTGTGGTTTAGTCTTTGGTAAACTTTACAGTGCTCTTGTTGTGGTAGAAAAATATCCAATCTGTACTCTCGGACTAATCTGTATGATATATCAGGATCTGATAAAAACATGTTTGATTGAAATGACTGATTAAAGATGATGTTTTTGCCTTTTTCCATGAATCTCTCTCTCTCTATATATATATATATATATTTATACATACACAGAAGCATATAAAGTAAGGCATGTTAGACTAAAATGCATTCATTCAGTGACCTAATGGATGTCCCTTGTTTAACGGGCTCCTCACACAAACTCCAATATGTGATTTACATAATAGTTATCCAATGAGTGGAATCATGATGCAGCTGATGTTGGATCAGTGGTTTCCTGCTGATGTACACAAGTCCCTACAGCAGAACGAAAAGCGTAACTAAACACACCGGCAGAAAAACAACCCACAACACGCTCACACATACACACACACACACACACGTCATGCAGTTTCACGTTGTTTATAAAAGCAGCTCTATAAATGTGCCATTATCTGTGGAGTTAAATATGACTTCACGTTGTCACTTTTCATCCTGTAAACGGTTCGATCGAACTCTCCGCGCGGTATTAAAAGTAAAGCAAACCCAAACACATTCACTGACAGAGTCAACGGTTTTCCTCGAATAAAATTACACGTCCGAGCCGGTCAGATAAGCACGCCCTGGGGCTGCTGCAGGATTTTGATCACTCGGCTGAGAGACTCGGTGGTGGCAAAGGCCAGATACTGACAGCACAACCAGTCCTCCAGACTCACGCCACAGCCCGAGTCCAAAGAGCGCTCGGCGAACTTGATCATCATGAGCGTTCGCTTCAGGTCTAGCCAGTTCTGCAGGACGGTGTGGCGCTGGACTGTCCCGGAAGTAGGGTTCAGTGAATTGAACAGATCCTCTCGCGGGCCCCATAGCAGACACTGCAAACATGCCCGGGCGTCCGCCATCTGGATGCGCTCAGAAGGGTTGGGGTTGAGCAGCAAAGTGGCGAGCTGCTGAAGGCCGTTAGAGTAGAGAGAGCGCAGTGGCAGCTGGGGCAAGTCAGAGCTGCAGTATTCCCGCTCCTTTAGTGCCGGACTTTCCTCGAACGGATTGGGTCGGTGCAGCATCTCGTAAATCAGTATGCCGGTCTGGAATTCATCGCACTTGCGGTACTGAGTGGCAGTGAGGAGCTCAGGTGCCAGACGGGACTGGTCTCGGAGCGAAGCGGGTTCCAGCACCACGTTCTTGAGTTTGGCCTGAGAGAAGTTGCTGATGATGAGGCGGGCGGGGCAAGCGGACGCCGGGGCGGAGGAAGACCCGGACGCGGTGTTGTTGTTCGGCTCCAGCAGCTCCAGATTCCAAGGGTTCCCGGGCTGACAGTTCACCAGGAGGAGGTTCTCGAGCCGCAGGTCGCAGTGCGTGACGTGGTAGGGTTTCATGTGCTCCAGCCCCGCGCACAACTGCAGCAGCAGCAGACACACCTGCCGCTCGTACAGCTCAGGGTTTCGCGCGTGCCGCTCCACACCCTCGCGTACGAAATCCGCCACCGTCTGGAACGGCACCTCGCGGGTGATCACCACAACACGGCTGCAGAGCTTCCCGCCCGGTCCTGCCGCATCTTTCTCGTCCTCCTTACCGTTTCCCTCTTCTCCTCCTTCCGTACCGCCTCGCTCATCTTCTCCATCCTCCTCTCGCTCCCAGGGCAGCAGGCGGGCCGGAACATCTGCCAGGAAGTGCCCACAGTCCTGCTGGATGTTGAAGTGCACAGCGATGCTCTGCCGAACCGCCAGGCTGTGAAAAAACTGCTGCTGAGTCTCCTTCACCACACCGCGGCAGATCTGAGATCAGACAGAAAGAGAAAATTAATCTCTGCATTCATATGCAAATCTACTTGGGCAACATTAGTAGGTATAAAAGGGAAAATGCCAAGACAAAGTGCTTGCAAATCTTTGTTAGAGTTACTATTCGGTTTATAAGGTGTCTAATTCTCTATGCAAGCAATGGTAATAGTGATTATCGATAATTGCCTTTAAGTAGGACCATATGATTTCCACGATGCAGAAAAGGTGGAAACAAGTCATAAAAACAGAATTTGTCCCATTTTTGATGAATAAATAAAAAGCAGGTCAGTGCACTTGAATCAAATCACGATATAGACTAGTATCTGTGAATATTTAACCGCAAAAAGACTTTTTAAATATGAATCCAGAATGTCCTGCGTGTCTCTGTGTGAATGAATGGTTTACCACGCACACACACACATTAAGTGTTTTCAGCCTCTGCCGTCTCACTATATGAAGAAATGAATGCATGAGCATCTCTCCAGAGCTACTTCATCTGCATTTTACCATTTCATTTGAGAAAAACTACCGTCATATGATAAACGCTCAGAAACTCAAAGCTCTTCACGGCAACCCATCAAAATAAAAGTTTGGTTTAACTTGACAGAAATATATTACTGCTGCACAGTAGAATTTAGATGCGTCTCAATGTAATGAGAACACTAACACTAATAATAATAATATAAATATGGTAAAAACTTTATTTTAAGGAATAATACAAATATATATATATTCCATGTTTTAATTTGAACAGTAAAGCTAAATATTTAAAGTTTAATTAATTAGCTTAATTTCATATGTTTAAAAGATAAATTAGATGAATGTTTTATGCCTTCATTTGATTACAAGAAATTACACAACACAGGGTTTGTGGGGAAAAAAACATTTCATAGAAAATTATTAAAATGTGATTTTAATTAATTAGACATGCTTTTTGATTACTACAATTTAAATTTAACCATTAAAATGGAGTACAAAAAATATGTACAAAAATTTAAAACGAGAAGAAATAAAATAAAACAATAAAATGGATTTCATAGGGCCCTATTTAAAGGAAATGTATGTAGGATTGTGGCCAAAACTGGTACTGCAATCACTTTCAAATTACTGTAGAGCGGTGTATTCCCTCTCCCCCTCCTTAGACATTTTTTATCCAAAAAGTTTGTAGCTACAACTGTGGTAACTAGAGCAGAGCTGGCAACCCGGATGCTGAAACACTACTGACTTCGTGATTGGTAGATAGGTGGAGGGTGGCGCTTCAGGCCAAAACACAACATGTCAACATCAACATCAGTTGAGGGCTGCAACTTCACTTTTAAAATGACAATATCCTGCCCGGACAACTGTTGTCAGTGATATAAGTATTTGAAATTAACATGATTTCTTAATGTCTAGTTACATATCAGGGCCATTTTATGATTAATTGAAATACATTTCTTACATACAGTTCCTTTAAGGCAGCATAATTAGTGGGGCTTGCTAAAACAGATTTTATTTTGGACAAAATACAAAAATAATAAAATCAACAAATGTATCCATTGCAGATACTTTCATAATGCACTGTGACAAAATATGTGTGCGGTTTTTTATGCTGCTTAAAGTATCGATCCATTAGCTTAGCAACATGACAACACCAGACTCTATAGCAATTACTGCAGTCAAATCACTCTTGCTGTTCTTTGTAAAAAGCAGTTTGTCAGCTGCACAGGTGCCATTACTTGGCTTTCCTGCCTTAAAAGATTATGCTTATGAAGACAGCTAATCAGTTCATCCATTTATCAGACATAAATATGTGTGAGACTGAGCTTTCACCTTGACAGCGTAGTTCACCAGAGGCTCTCTGGCGAAAGATGCTGTGTAGTACACGGCATCTCCAGCTTCGCAGCAGGGTTTTCCCGCAGTCAGCCGGAAGTGAGACCAGCTGTCCGTCCCGAAGCGCAGATGGTCTTTCTGTCCAGCCATGAATCGATCCTCACATCTGGTTGCCAACTTACGAAGGGTGTCCGTGTGCAGACCTCGGATCCTCCCGACCACTTCCTCCCAGCTCTCCATGCCTCTATACGGCACCTGTTTCTGGCCTTTAGCGGGTCTCCCGGCCCCTCGTGTCCGGGCCGTCAGACTCTCTGTGCTGCGGTACCCTCGGCGGTCACATCCCTGCACGGAGCTGCTGTTGGTCAGGCAAGACAGGCTCCGCCCACCCACGGGACGCTCCAGGGAGTCTCCGGATTCGTCGGGATGTCGTGCCTCCGAGCTGAGTGAGGAGCTCTGACTGGTCGTGTCCCATGTGGACTCGAGATCGTAGAGTGGATTGGCGACGCTCAGACTGGTCCCGCCTGGTCTGGCCTCTCCTTTGTGTCGCGGGGCAGAGAGTTCTCTACCTGCAGCGGATGGCTCTGTTTGAGCACGTGGGACTGACTTTTTGGGAAGGGGAGGAGGGGTGGATTTAGTCGTGGGTTCGGTGATCTCTGGGTCAGAGGTTAAAGTGTCATCAGATGCTTTAGGATGTCTGGGATGTTTCACAGGGATCATGTTGGCCCTGGACTGACCTGTAGAGTGAGAGATGAGGAATGAGCTTGGAAGAGCCAGGACAGGATATATTTTATATAACTCCGATAGTATTCGTCTGAAAGGAGAATGTCATATACACCTAGGAAGGCTTGAGGGCGAGTAAATCATGGGGTAATTTAAATTTTTGGGTGAACTATCCCTTTAACTGGTGCATTATTGGATTTCCTTTAAAAGCAGTCTAACCTGCCATTTCATGTTCCCCTTTACCATATCTCTATCTGCAGGAAGAACAGACTTAAAGCATTTCACACATGCTCCATCCGTAGGGACGTGGGATACAAGTTAGGAATTATTTAACAGCGTGAAACCTCATCTAACATTCTTCACTAATCTGCTTTAATCTCCCAATAATCAGACCGGGGCTTCCTCTGAGGCTCTTTCACCAGGACAGGGATTTTGTAGGTCACGTCTATAAAACGATCAAAGAGTCAGTGGTACGAAATTAGAGACAGCGCTTTAACCCCTGGGAGACCCGTTCTGTTATGCAGTTCAGAGGTTCATCAGCTCAGCAATGCTATATTATGAGATATCAGGTCAACTCTGCGACAAAATAAGGAGGGAAGGAAGTAGCCATCAGAAACCAGACTCTCTCGGGACAGCTGAGAATTCATTATTTTTTTCTCATATACTGTGTGATGCCATACAGCTCAATTTAGACTAACTCGGTCTGATAATCTGTCAGTCTGTGAGCATTAAATTCCCCAAAAACGAAATCCCTGATTTCCACACAACTACTGCCAGTTTGTGAGAATTAGCTTTTTGCCAACTAACTTTACATGTGTAAAATCATGACATAGACAAGCAGCAGCTTGTCTTTTTTTAAGGTTATTTTCAGGGTATTAGGTTTTTATTTGGTTATAGGTGATCTATAACGTTATATCTTTATGTAAGGTGACAAACATGAATATTTTCTGTACATTACAACGTTTTAATGTCTAAAGCATTTTATATTTTTGATATTCTAGGAGCTTTATTGTAAACACTTAAAAAAACAAGTCAGCCATGATGACAAATATAATTATAGACTTTTTGTCATGTCATCCAAAAGTTTGAGACCACAATGAAAACTGAAACGAGTTTTAAAATCGAATTCAAAAGCATGAATAATTGTGTAAAACAAAGAAGTTAAGACAAAATATGAAACATTTAAGATTTTGCACTATTTCTAGGACATATAAAATAATGTGCAATGTTGCAATTTACATTTCGTGCTAGCAAACTGCATTGTGGTACAATTCATGCAAATAAAACTAGTAACCTTTAGCAGAGCAAAACGGAAAAAGACAGAGCCATACCTCCTTTTACCGCGCAAACTTCAGAGAGAGTCAATCAGCAAAATGGCTTCAAATTGAGAGATTGAGAGAAGTCAACTTATTTATGGGTCTAGAAATGCTCGTGCACAGACTGCTGCCATGACAACCTAAATATATCAACGTGAGCCGGCCAAATCAGGTCAGAACCTCCCGCCGCTGGCCCATATAAATGGACAGAGCACACAAAGTGACCCGTCAAATGTGTGTGTGTGTGTGTGTGTGTGTTTGACTTACCTAGGTTGGTGTACGTGGCTCTGCAGCTGCTGGACGCAGGAGAGTGTGAGGTGGTGTAGGCGAATCCCTCTTCCTCTCGCTCTGCCTGGCTGCCGCTGTTTGAGGTGGGCGACGCTGGGGGCGGACAGGAGGCAGGCGGCTCACGCAGGGGCGACAGCTCCAGCTTAGCAGGAAGAGAGGTGGCTGGTGAGATCTCAGTATCCTGAACTGGAAGCTGACTGCACGAAAGAGAGACAAACAATGATTGAGATTTGAGAATTCTTCCAGCCCAAAGATTTCTAACCCAAACAGCAAGGCTTTAGAAATTGAGGATGTGTGTTCTTTTACAAAGCTAATTCGGGAACTACCTCTTTTTTCAAGTTTTTTCAAGATAGTAAAATTCTGTCATTTGCTCATCATGATTTTGTTCCAAACCCATACGACTAGAGTTGTCAAAAGTACAGACTTCAGTACAAAGTCACTACTGAAATTTAAAACAAATGTGACGATACCAGCATTTCCCTCTAGAGCAGTGGTTCTCAAACTTTAATACCAAGTACCACCTCAGAAAATATTTGGCTCGCCAAGTACCCCCGTAATGACCAACATTAAAATACAGTCACATAGTAGGCCTAACTATTCAACTACAGCTCTGCAGTTCAAAAACGAGGCAGTTTATTCCTAATAAGAATATTTATTGTTGTCAGCCACTTTTTTTTTCATTGTAAATACACAGTTTGTACATTAACACTGCACTGTGCTTACATGCAGGTAAAAACAATTATTAAATAATGAATTAATTAAAATGTGTTGTACCTAAAAGTTCAATTAAAACTGTATTGTACTTAAAACCTTACTGAAATAAAGATATATTGTTTTAACATTCATTTATATTTAAAGTCCCTGTAAAGTCAAATATTAAATATTTGTTCTGAGTTTGTCACACAATAGAAAAATGTGTTATTAACCACCCAGACAAATTTGAATGATAAAAAAAGTGCAGAAACCATGCCCACTCGCGGGAAATCTGCAGTAAGCACACAAGACAACACTGGTGGGCACGTACTGCCAACGATGGAACCAGATGTTGGCGCAGGACGGCAGGATGAAGGCTGGGGTGGGAGATAGTCGGTTCGACCCATTCTGCGGTGGATTATCAGCGAATCCCAGTCTCCGATGAAAGTTTGTAAAACTATCCGCCAGTGTAAAACGATCACTGCAGAGGCAGGTGTTGGTGGTGATCAAGGTAGCTGTTCACAAAATTAATCCACCTCTTCTTGATATCATCGATTTTGTTTTATAAGCTGATTTGTAATTTATCGCAACTAGGTAATATGCATTTACGTGACGAAGGCATAACTAGCTAGCTGTGGGCTGTCGTAACTAACGGTAGTGACAGTAACTCGCTATTGAACGGGCGAACTGATGCGAATGTGCTCTGTTAAGATCGTGTTAGGGGAGGGGCCAGGCTCAGTGGCTCCAGTCCGTCATCGAGCCACCGTTTCAGCCCCGCCCCCGCAAAAATCACAACACCGAAATGGGGAAAAACTGTTTAACGGTCTAACTTCACAGTTCAGTCTTTGTAACATGTTTCAGTATTAGAAACAAATTTAAGCCTGAGTACCACTAGTGGTACGCGTACCACACTTTGAGAACCACTGCTCTAGCATTTTGAGCGCTGTTGAACGGATTTTTAAACACCTCTGATTGGCCATTGTGTTCACACGCTCAACATGATTGGCTACAATGATCAACGCTCTTCAACGAGTGCTTACACAGATATACACAGGAGTGATTGAAAGGGAGGTCTATCAGCGGATCCCTAATATATCTGCTGATAGACGCCTGCTTTCAAATGTTCCCATGTGTATCTGTGTAAGCGCTCGGTTGATCATTGTAGCCAATCACAAGCATACACTGCAGTTCAAAAGTTATTTTATTTGAATATATTTTAAAATGTAATTTATTCCTGTGATCAAAGCTGACTTTTCAGCATCATTACTCCAGTCTTCAGTGTCACATGATCCTTCAGAAATCATTCTAATATGATGATTTGCTGCTCAAGAAACATTTATGATTATTATCAATGTTGAAAACAGTTGGTTAAACTTTTTTTTTTTTGGATTCTTTGACGAATAGAAAGTTCAAGAGAACAGTATTTATCTGAAATCGAAAGCTTTTGCAACATTGTGCTGCAGTTCTTGAGCAGCAAATCCTCATATCAGAATGATTTCTGAAGAATCATGTGACACTGAAGACTTATGATGCTGAAATGTCAGCTTTGATCACAGGAATACATTTTAAAATATATTCAAATAGAAAACACATTTTAATTTAAATAATATTTCACAATATTACAGTTTTTTTGTATTTTTAATAAAATAAATGCAGCCTTGATGAGCATAAGATACTTTTTCTAAAAACATTATAAATCTTACCAATCAAAAACTTCTATATGTTGAGCGCATGAACACAATAGCCTATCAGAGGTGTAGGAGCCAAATGTAACAATTTGTTTCAACCACTAGACGGCGGTGTGCACCAGTGGTGTAAGTGGGGTCACCAGTAATATCATATGATAATTAAACTTCCTGTGGGTTGTATCAGGGGGGACAGTTGGCGGGAACATAATGGTGCTTACCATAGAACCACAGCTTTAAACTCTGTAACAACAGCCTATACATTTTAGTAAATTGACAACAAGTGCAAAGAAACAGATTTCGCTGTGTGGACATTGTTTATTCCAAATTATGAGTGAAGAACATCTTAGCACCTGTCCGTGGCTTACAGGAAAGCCACTACAAGAGGCGTTTAAGAACCCGTTGAACAGCGCTCAAAATGCTAGAGGGAAATGCTGGTACCGTCACATTTTCAACATTTCAGTACCAACTCTACATACGACTATCAGTGAATAATGTCTATTTCTCTCAAATCTATCATATGGCTGCATAAGACATTGTACAGGTTGTGTATGGACCACTTTTATGACACTTTATGCACCTATTTTAGAAGCTTGAAAGCATAAGTCAGTCTACTTACTGAAAGAAATAAAGTCATGGGTATGGAACGACATGTAAATAATGATTAATAAAGATTAATTGTGAGAGAGTGCTTTAGTTCAAGATTTTAATTTTAATTAGCATGATGGCGTCCATCTATACGGGACTAATCAAACACAAAAATACAACCGTCTTTTGCTTAAGATTTCAAACCACCATCCCATCCCAGTGCCTCTCCTAAACAACCAGTCCAGGAACGCTAAATGGGAGGAATCCTCTGCAGGCAGAGCATGTCTGGACATATTAAAACATTCTGTTCCATTAAGGTATGACACCCTCAGAAATCTATAATACGGAAAGACGTTTGTTCAAAAAATGAAGATAAGATTCCTAATGACATTGAAAAACCAATGCAAAAATGTATTGTAAACACACGAGAGAAGATATCACCGCAAAAAAGTGTTTTTCTTCAAGTGAATTGAGTATCTGGGTGTCTCAGTGTTTGAACTTGTTAAAAGAACCTGAACCAACGAGTCTGAACTATCTCTTTCTCTTACTGAGGCAGATAACGCTCTGCAAACACTCGCTCACACACACACACACACACACCAGCTGAAACAAACACCCAGCTAAGAGCTTCAGTACAGTGTTGGTCTGTTTAGAGGAATTTGAGGAAGTTATGCTTACCCACCATATTGGCTCACACAGTCACCCATTTGACAAGGTCAGAGACAATAAGAGTTCAAATTCCTTGCTTTCAAATACTTTATAGACAAAACTCTCTTGGATACTGTTTTTCTTATTCCTCCTCCCTCTGCTGTAACATACGGTATGAATATTCCCTCTACCTGATTAACCCTTAACAGACACCTACCTGTGGTGGTTCATCAGCTCACAATTGTGACATATCAGGATCAAAGTCCTTCCGCAGATATCACACACACACACACACACACACACACACACACACACACACACACACACACACACACACACACACACACACACACACACACACACACACACACACACACACACACACACACACACACACACACACACACACACACACACACACACACACACACACACACACACACACACACACACACACACACACACACACACACACACACACACACACACGTATGACTAAAATAACAGGAAGCGATTTATGGAGTTAGGAAATCACCTAGTTACTTTTTATACAACTACTACAACGAATAATAATTAACTAATCACCTGAACGCAGAACAATTTGAAATCAAAACTCACCATTAAGCTACAATTCCAATTAAATGCAAAACAATTATGAAATGTATTTTAAAGGTCCCGTTCTTCGTGTTTTTTTGAAGCTTTGATTGTGTTTACAGTGTGCAATATAACATGTGTTCATGTTTCGCGTGTAAAAAAAAACTGTATTTTTAACACAATTTACTTATCTGTACACCGCTGTTTTCACTGTCCTACAAACGACTGAAGACTTCCTTTATTCTATGAAGTCCCTCCTTCAGAAACACGTAACGAGTTCTGATTGTGTCAGCGGTTCCTGTGTTGTGATTCGACAGCAGCTTAGCGCACGTGGAAAGGTCACGCCTCTTAACGGGAGATATATACGCGCTTAATAATCTCTACAGCGTCCCTGGGAAAGCCAAACAAAGGTGATTTGACTCCGGGATGAAAATAACAGCGTCTCGACGACATGGCGACAAACACACTGAAACGCAGCACTTCCTTTTCTCCACGCGACGTCCTCTTCTTCTCCACGTGGGACAGCAACAAGACCACGCCCCCTTTTTTCGCGTTTTCTTGTGGGCGGAGGTTAGTCTGTTCCACTGCTCTACTGACGTAATTAAAGCAGGAAATACCAGGATGTAGTCCTAACCAGCCGTTCGCTGTAGGCTTTGAAAGGGAACTTCTGTTAAATAAAATATCTCGCTTGGCATTGAACTTTGAGCTTTATCATTTTACAGGTATTATTTATGCTCTAGCAGCAACATTACACACTAACTAAAGTTTGAACAATGGGATCACGAAGAACAGGACCTTTAAGTTCTTAAGAGCCAAGTTAAACATTTCTTTCTTTCTGTTTTTAGTTATGGTTTAGCATGCTAAGCCTGCTAAGCTAACATACCAATATTACTACACATAATTAAACTTTTGTGTACCGATTTGTGATCTCAATCCTAATTTCTTGCCATTTTAAAAATATTTAAATACTATGATTATGATACATTATATGTGTTCATCATTCAGTGTTTCCTACGGGATTTTGTGTGACTGTGGAGGGTGGAACTCGATCTCTCCACAAGAAAATTTTGTACATTTTAAAGTTAATGTAATTTTTCACCGCTAGAGGTCGCTTATTCAAAACAAAGTCCTAGCTTGATGATGCCTTGATTTCGCGGAGCTTTTATTATGCCACAGACGACCGTTTTCCGCTTCTTCCGGTCATGCATATGTGCAGTAACGCAGCGCTGTTTTATCATATTAGATACATTTGAGTGTGTTGAAAGTTATGTTATAATGCTAATCTGTGTTATGCTAATCTAAAACATGGTACTCACGGTTTATTTAAACAATAAGACTAACTGAGCTATATAACCAGTTTTCTATTGATGAATGAATCCAAACAGTTGCTCACCTGTCCTATAAGACAAACAATATTTTAAAGCGACTTTGGTGTTTCCATGGTTTCTACAAAGTAAAACTGGAAACCGAGGGTAACATGGGTGTGATGCCATTGCTACGCACGGTCCGTGTCCTGGTTAAAATTGCTTATTTCTAAAGATTTAAACATTCTTGGAAACATTTGAGATAATTTAAGTACACATTAAGCCAACAAAATATATAACATTGTTCTGGTTTTTGGATATTTTAATCCAAAAACCTTACATATTGTGCTTTTAAATTCACAAATTCAGTATTGGGAAGCCAAACAATTATTATTATTACCCCTATGACAGTAATGGTCATGTATTGTAAAACAAATGCACTGTAAAATAAATGAAAATGAATACTTCACAAGTATATTATTTTACTTTATGCTACAGTATGGGAATTATAATAAGTTTTTTCTCATTTCAAACACTTGCAAGAGAAAAACCCTTGAGATTTTATTTTGACAGAAACTGCAGCTGAGCTTTTATTTTGCCGAAAAACACCGGATCACAAGCTGATCGTGTGAGCAAAGTGCGCTTTGAAATGTGCAGCGCGAACAGACTTATTTAGGTTACAACCTTTTGCTATTTGAAAACATATTGCGACGCTAAAGATGTTTTATGCGCGAAGTTTAAATATATTTTTGGTTCATAATGAAACTGTGGCGGGATAGATTAGACCAGGGGTTTTCAAACTTTATCATGGCAAGGACCCCCAAATATGATGAACCTTGTATGAGGGACCCCCTTCCAAAAATCCATATATAATATATATATCCAAAAATCCATCTATATATTTATGAAAAAAACAGAGATAAATAGTAAGTGTGACATTATAAATACAACATATTGTTTCCAAACTTAAATTGGCTATACGTATATATGTTGGATGTATAAACAACTATCACAATAAATGTATGTAAGCAGCTTACGTACTGCATTAAGTCAGTGAGCGAGATAAAGGGGACTATAGTGAGAAAAAACTCACTAGAAAGATACAAAGCAAACATATACAATTCTGGAAAGTACGTTTACGGCAAGAAAGAAGAGAAATGTTTAGATTTAACATGAGACTTAACATGAAACAGGTAGAATGTTTGGTAGACTTTATCCGTTTTGCTTTGTCTTTTTACTCTGTGAAATTTTCTGGGGACCCCTTAGAACCTTCTGAAAACCCCTGGATTAGACGATGGCGGGGCACCAGTCTATTTAATGAATGGGAAACACTGTCATTATTTTTATTATACTATCAGTCCATGTAATAAACAAAAAAATATATATATTTAACATTTATTTAATATAAATATATAAAAGTAACTGTCACATTTAAACCTCTACAAGTACTTAATTGAAAAAAAAAATACAATAAGCTACACTATCAGCTACATTTCTTTTTACAAGGAATTACAAAAAGCTACCCCTAGGGGCACACATTTATCACTAGGGTGTCTCAAAAACTTTTCAGCTTTTCATCTGGGATGAATATGAAGGCCATGCAAAGAAACACTTACTAAGGCATACAGATAAGGACACAGAAAAGACCATAGCACATGTTTCTATATTAAAAAGCTTAGAGAAAGGGGGGGGGGGGTAATAAATGAAAGATGGCTTACTTCATGACTTTGCAAATGAGTAGACTGGCTCTGCTTTTGGGTGGAGTCGTCAGATTGGAAGCGGCACCTTCTGCTGTGATACCCTCTTTGTGCTCCTCAACTCGAAGCTCTGCCTCCTCTCCACCTGTGATGCTCTCTGATTTGTAGGTGAATATGATGGTGGGTTTCTGGTGAGGGTCATCTGTCTTGGACTCTGAAAACCAGTGCTGTCTCTGTACAGGAGGAGGAGGCAGTACAGTGATGACAGTCCCATCCAATCCCAACAACTTCCCTTTTTCCTTCTCTCGCTCCATTTTCTCTTTCTGTTCATCCTCGTCTTTCCGCCGGCGGAAGAAACTCTTGAAGGATATCCAGCGCTTGGGCTTGTTTCCCTCAGTCGAACGCCTGCCCTCCGCACCCGGGCTGGTCTCTCCTTCACTAGGTTTGGCCCCAGCTGGTTTGGTCCAGTTGCTGAAGTGTCTTTGGAGCAGGTTGCTTGAGTGGTAAGGAGAGGAGCTAGACCGGACTGGGGGAAACGGGGCACTAGGTTCAGATTTGGGGCTTGTGGGCGGTACAGCAGCAGAGGCACTCTGAGATTTGGGAAGGAGTTTATGTGGTGTGTCTCGGTGAGGTTCTGCAGAACAGTGGAGTGATTTAGGTCGGTTAAGAGTATCTTTGGAAGCATCCGGTGGCAGCGAGTAAAGCTCCTCAGCACTGCAGGTCTTACTCTGGTCAGCAGGGGAGTCTGGAGGAGAAGGTGGCGGCTGAATGGAGGCCACAATCTGAGACAGAAAAGCACTTGCTTTCTCTCTCTGACCTGAACTTCCACTTGGCATGACCTGGTTATCTCTGCTCCCCTCTGGTGGTTGCTCACTGCTGGGGTTATGAATACGATCCAGGCTGCTGTGGGCCAAAACAGTAGGTTTAGGGCTTAGGCTACTTGTGGGAAGGACTAAGACACCTGTCGTAGTCCTGGATTTACCGTTGCTTCCAGTCACCGTTGTGGTCCTCGGTTCCCCAGTAAATGTTACATCTGTTGTGTGCTTCAATTGAGGAGGTGTCTGCTCAGACGGAGAGGGCTGGGAACTTTCAGAAGATCCAATCTCCTCATATGTGTGGCTGGCCACTCGCTCTCCGGCCCCAGGCTTGGAATGCGGCAGCTCACCGTTGAGCCCCAGGAAACTCTTGTAAACAGCCAGGTTATCATAAGCACTGGGATTAATCACTATGGGAACCTTCACTGGTTTTTTTGAGCTGCGTGCATAGGCAGGCTCATCACGGATGATGATGGGAAATGGGGGCATGCCGGCATTGTTGTAGCTGTTGAATTTGATCTCTGACAAGTTGGGCGTTTTAGTCGGGACTGTACGGGCAGAGCTGAAGCCTGCAGTTGGAGATGTGGGAGCTGATTTGTGATTGATGAGTCTCGGAGCGGCACTGCCGCATGTTAAATCAACTTTAGGGATCTTCTGTCGAGGGCTGGTGCAAGATGTCCACACTTCTTGGTAACGGATGCTGCCGGGTTTTGTGCGGAAACCGCTGGGGCCTGCAGAGGCAGAACTGGTAGGAGATTGAGGCATCAGTGGAGATAATGAAATGGAGGGAGATGCCACAGGTGAGATGGGAGATCTGGGGGACTGAGGGGAGGTGGGTGAGACAGGACAGGGGTCAGCAGAGGGGCAGAGTGCAACGTTGTGCCCGTTTGACTTTGGAGTGCTTTCACTTGAGTGATCATCTTTAGTGGCCATAGAGGCAGACACATCCACCACTGTATAGGGCTTACAGATTGGAGCCTTCTCAAGATTCACTACTCGATAAGGCTTGGCCTGCTCCTCAGTTGGGCTAAAGCTGATTGTGATTGGCTGGCCTGGAAGAGCTTGTGGGAGAGGCCCGCCCTTTCTCTGAATGTCCTCTTGATCTTCCAGTCGGATAGCTAGAACAGCTTTATGAGTTTCACTGGATTTAGGCGAACTCAGTCCTCTGACTGAAGGTTCTTTACTAGGTGTGAAAGGAAGACCATTTCTCTGATCACCAGTGCCCCGACTGCTCCCAGCGCAGGATTCCTCGGGCAGAGAAGCCAAGGACTCAGGTGAGGTGGTGGACTCAGAAGTGGACAGAAAGCCACTGCCCTGGTGGTCATATGACAGAAGAGCAGGAGCTCCATTTGTGTCAACAGATGGGTATCCGTTGAGAATCTCATCATAACTGTCATCATAATCCACTGCACAGAAGCGTTGCAGTGAACGGTTACGAAGAGGCACCGTATTCCACTTCTTCCCTACAGCAAAGGGAACCGGGGATAGCGTGGCTGCACGGAAATTGGCAAAACGAGGTTGACCCCGCATTCGTATCCCCATTGCTAGCAACTCCTCGTCGCTTTCATCCCAACTGTCATGCTCTCCATCATCATCCTCATCATCACTCTCATCCTCCTCATCGTCACCATCACTGGCGAATTCTGGATAACAAAAACGTCCTCCCTCAGAGCTGATGACCTCTGCACTGCCACTGAGTGAAACACGTTTTATCGCTCCTCTACCACTGCTCCCTGCATGGAGACAGCTCGACGGTGGAAGGCCCCTCTCTAATGAGCGCCGGTATGAACTGCAGATCCGGCCAAAGAAGTCATCTTTACTTGAGCTTGGAGAAGATCCCAGACCAGCAATCTCTTTCAGCACGTCCGTCAGTCCATTGTTGCTGCTGCTAGTTGGTTGTGGGGAGATTGCACCATATGCCTCTGTCTGTCTGACCAAATCATCCCCTTGATTGTTGTTTGTTCCTGCAGGTCTCTGGCTATTTAGGCTGTTGTGGTTCCACACAGTGAAAGGTGAGCTCTTGGCGACCTGCGCTCCTTCTGCAAACCTTGGCACATTTCCCTCAGAGTCCAGACCAGGTGGAGAGCATGGCAGCATCATGGTTGGCTTTACTGCAATAGTAGGTTTCTTGGCGACAGGTGGGCGAACCTGCCCTGCACGGGATGAGGAAATGCTCCTCTGGCTGTTCGAGAGTTTGGCATTGACGTTAGTCTTGCTCTCATTGGTGGCATTGGCTTGCTCTGGAGGCCGGTGTAGGCTCTTAGGCTTAAAGCAGTTTTTGCACTCCCCTGGTTTCCATACATGTTCAGTGAAGGTGTTGCATGCAGACATGACTGCAGGGCAGTGCTGCAGCGTCAGTGGACAGGAAATCCCTCCATCACACACGCAAACTGCAGGCTGAACTTCACACCCACACACAGTTTACAAACTGTGCTGTCAGTACCTGCAAAGAAGAATAACAGAGTCAGCCAGGGTACCAAACGTAATCACTGTTTTCATCTCACATATAGGCTGCTGAATGAGGCACTCATTACACTTTTCCAGCAGGGGTCAGAGTTTTACTCTTAACATCAATTCCTAGTGTCTCTCTATTGCACACATACACAAACACAGGCTGCCAGACTCTCACAGCTCTATTTTTGGATCACAACGCAGGGCTGAGCAGTTGCAGGTAAACATCATGACTTGTGACATACTGACACCACATACACAGACACAAATTTGTAAACCTATATTAACTGTAACCCAGAACAAACCCTACTCCTACCATTTACAGACAAGTGTTTAGATTTCATCAGTCTTATTTGTGAACTATGAGGGACATTCGAACAAGTCAGTCAGGTTTTACTATATTTATTAGAACTATTCACTTCATTTTTAATGTCAAAGCGGGCCATTTGTAATTCGAATGTGCAAGGCTTCCGCTTCCAGTTATTTTATCTGTACAAAACAGTCCGCTATGCTGCTTTATAGATTTATTTTATTATTTTAATGTATTAATCAAACACTTTTAACACACATAGTTTAACAGTTTACTGCACTTTATGGCTATTCTTCTAGTTATTTACCTGTAGCGGTTCTCAGAAGTCTTGCACATTCACAGAAAATAGCTTACTTCCGCATTGCAACATAAGGTGGATGGCTAGGGTTAGGGTACTAGCTCTGTTTTTACTCTACAGAGGAACATAAATTAGAAAGATGAGAGCTGGCAAGTTTTCCAAACTCTTAAATTGTGACCTGTTGGCACTTGTTCAGTGCAAAGACTCTCAAATGAGGGTCACGATGGTCAGATTTTCAGGGTACATGTCGCCATGGAGCACACTAGACATCTAAAAACCGATGAAAAACAACTCAACACAGACACAATTTATCTAACAGAGGGTCTACTGTTCGCTTTCTCAAATTCCTGATATAAATAACTACTTGCTGCACAATACTGAATTGGACCTTTATAATTATGCTTGTATAAAACATTTAAGAGGTTAAGAAAACAATTAAACAATGTGCCCATCAATTACTTCACATGTAATTGTGTCTGTACCTGCCTTCTAGATGAAAAACAGCGAATTAGCATTGATAAAATCACACTAAAACTAAAGACTAAAGATTTACTGTTTGGAAAATGTGGGTTGGGACTAACTAAAACGAAAAAGCTATAAAATCTATAAAACCGCATTAGCTTTAAATCTATTAAAAAAATAATAAATATCTCTTTACAGACCAGCTAATTGCATATAATCCAAATCAGGATTTAGGAACACTGAGAAACCCACTCTAATCGCTCTCTCTCGTTCTCAGAAGCCCATTTCACACAGAGTGTTGATCCCAGAAAATTGCCATAAAATTGCTAGATTGCCTTCTGTGTGAACGCAAACACGTCCCAGCCTCCAGGATCGATCCCTGGATGGGGACCTAGTTAACATTTACGCGCCCTGTGTGAACAAATGACAGGACCAATGCCGTAAGGGGTGTGTCATCGTGATGACAGCTTAGTGGAAAGGTACGCGATGCACTAGTTTATAATAGAATCAGAAAAAAAAAAGCACTATAAGCAGACTATAAGCAAACTTAAGACACTGTGGAGGCATTACACGTCACATCCTGATGTCACATGTCTTTGTGAATGCACACACAGATTCCAGAAAATCACTGGCAGTGTGAATGAACCAAAATAAAACGATCCCGGGACACATTATCAGTGTATTTTCCGGAATCTCTGTGTGAAAGGGGCCAGACACACACACACACACACACACACACACACACACACACACACACACACACACACACACACACACACACACACACACACACACACTAACCCAACTCTGTTTCTCTTATGTCTTTGACCGCTGCAATACTGAGGGTTAACAGAGTCCCTTCCTATTGTCATGCCTGTGTGAGTGAGTGAGCGAGTGTCTAGGGGCAGATATATTTTTGTGCTCTCTGCTAAATCCATCTGTAGACTGAAAACAACATTCCATTGCACAACATCTGAGATTAATGAGAGAGAGAAACAGACACAGAGAGATACAGGAAACAAGAGAGGGAGAGACAGAGCGTTCTCAGGAGGATACAGCAACTCGTGCGTTAATGAAGCTCTTTATGGCTTTCAGACAGATGGAGAAACATCTCTCCACCCTTCATTTCCCTCCTCAGAGTTCATGTCACTTCTCCCATCTTCCTCCACTGTTCTTTTTTTCAGGATTTCATGACTGAAGTCTGCACTCATAGATTTATTAACAACCAAACAAACAATACTTAAATGCAAAGGGGGGGATCTAATGCTATTTCATGCATTCTGACTCATTTACACTGTTAAAGAGTTGGATTCTCATGCTAAACATGGCCAAAATTTCAAAAAACTAGTTGGCCATATTACAGTATTTCTGTGCCAAATACACTCCTTCAGGATTCGAATAAGTCTCGGAAAGTTTTTTTTCAGAGTATGGCCCTGTATGACGTCATAAAGGTTGGAAATGCTTGTATGGGCACTTCTCCCGGAGGAGCGCGTGCGAGAGCACATCCATTAACGAGCTTCGCTTGGGTTACAGATTGTCATTTTGTTTTTAGACCACAAAATCAACAATGTCACTAAAGAAGTGTGTTTCTGGTTGCGAGGGAAAGATAACCTTGTTCAGCTTCCCAAAGAACCCAGCGTTAAAGGGGCACTTCAGCGCTGGGAAGATGAATGTGTATTTAAACCGTGTAATTTATGTAGTAGAAATGTGAAATTATTTTTGAATTTGGTGCCTTCTAGACTGAGAAAATACAGAAAATGTATTGTCTCATGTGGATGAAAGACAACAACTCCCAGAATGCACTTGCTTCGCTGCCCTACGAGGCCACTCCCAAAGCCACGGCTATTGGTTATCACTTGCCCACCGCGGCACTACCCCCAACGTAATTTTGATATTCATAGTAATAAAATTATTTCGTTCAGTTAGAGAATAGACACTACAATTTAAAACTGAACGTGTCTTTTCAATAAAGTGTGAGTGAGCCGAACGAAAGTCACGTCACAGACGCAGCAGTGTCAGATTTCATTCATCACGAGAAGAGCTGAGCAGAGCTGAGGTAAGTGCGGCTGTCATTCTCGACACGTGTCCAGTCTGGCGCGTTATCAGATCGCATATGGAAGCTAAACTTTCATAGGAATTCATTGATAAGTTGAAAAACTCACTTTGCTCCGTACCGCTCCGGCTCCGTTATAAATGCCCGAGCCGAGCAGCAGCGGCCGTGCGCATTTACATTCTGTAAGTGAGATCTCTCCCCTGTGGGCGGGTTGAAAACATGCGGAACAGCTCCTGTAGTCTCTAGGCTCTGGCCAAAAATCCTCCAATGACGCAAAATGACGATATTTGCGTCATCGGAGGATTTTTTCCAGAAACAAAATGCATAATTATCTCGTCTCAGGGAGATATGAGGGGGAAAAGTACCATAATTCAAATATACTACCGGGTTTCTACTGATACAAAGCTTAAAGGATTAGTTCACTTTCAAATAAACTTTTGCTTATAATTTACTCACCCCCTTGTCATCCAAGATATCCATGTCTTTCTGTCTTCAGTTGAAAAGAAATTAAGCTAGATAAGACCCTTATTGATCGTCTGGTACCATTTGATGTGGTTTAAAGCCCGTTTGAAGCTGTACTGAACCTCTCATTTGGACCTTGAACCATTTGGGGTCTATTGACTTCCATTATATGGAGAAATATCCTGAAATCTTTTCATCAAAAATCTTCATTTCTTTTCGACTGAAGACAGAAAGACATGGATATCTTGGATGACAAGGGGGTGAGTAAATTATAAGCAAACGTTTATTTGAAAGTGAACTAATCCTTTAATGCTAAATCACTTTAAGGAAACAGTGGATGCAGTTTGTTTTTCCGGAGCAGCAACGGAGTTCTGCAAGTGTGTTTGTTTGTTCCCGCCCGGTCACAAGTCGAAACTGCATCAAATGTCTGTGTTTTGTTGGCAATCGGTGCGCAAGTGCATATAATGTAACTATAGTGAATCGAAAGTTATCCAGGGATAATGCCATGATGTATTGTGTGTGTGTGTGCTCATGACTCTTTAGCTCCGCCTACTGCACGCCTCCACGAGCTCGGCTGTTTTCAGAAAGAATCAATACAGCGTATCTGTCTTTTATAAATATGATAAAACTAAAGACTCTTCTGAGAATGAAAGGATGAAATACTACTCTATAGGTACTCAAGATTAACAGTAGGGGTGCTCCGATTGATCGGCAACCGATCTCGATCGGTCGATAATCGCTTTGGGATGATTGATCGGCGGTCTCCAAAAAGGCCGATCTCATGAACCGATCTCAGCTGACGACTCATAAACCCGCGCCTGCTCGTGAGCTCGGGCATGATACGCAGCGACACAGTCTCATTCTCTTTCCGGCGCGGGTAAAATAATTATAATGCTGAAGGTGAGGTATAATTCATATTTCTATATTAAATAACTTACGCAGTCATTTGAAAACTTTCTGTGGGACGTAAATTCACAAACAGCGCGCGTGAATCACCGCGTGCGCGCGCTCTCTCTCTCTCCCTTTCAAAATGCTCCAATGGCTTCACATCAGCATCGCATCTGCACTAAAATCAAGCTGCTCAGTTGACACAGGATTTGCCACTTTGCACAATCGAGGCAGTGTCGCATCATCACTAAAGTTTATCATTTGCATTTATTTTTAAGTCTTGCCAGTGTTCAAACCGCACTCGCGCGCACGGTCTGGAGACACACACACATACACACACACACACACACACACACACACACACACAGGCCATCTCACAAAAAGCTTGCGAGTACAAATTGCGCTGAAATGGTCAGATACACACAAATGTATGTACTAAATGACCGTCTTGACGAATATGCGCGTAAACCCCGTCGTGACTCGCGAGTGAACATTTTGTGCAACTGCAACCGTATCTGTGTTCGCTCTTAAAGTGACAGCTGTCGAATAAACTGCTGCTGTCTCTGAGTTTCTCTTTATCTTTTGTTGTTTGATTAACCTTTATGACACTCACTGCTCTTGAATGACTAACTTTTGCAACCTTAAGTGTAAGGATTAATCTAATTTAATTTATTCAGGGAAGACCAATATTAATTTACATTTGATTTCTTATTAAATGTCTTTAGTATTTCTTACCTCAATACTAATGTTAGACCTACCTGAAAAATTGTTTTTAAAAACAAAAATGCACTGCATGATCAAATATTTAGGTGATATAATTATATACATTTATTATATACATTTATTTGGGAAAGATGGCCTACAGTAGCCTTAAGTTATCTCATTTTCTAAAATAAACACTTGGTGGTTCTTCAAGATCTTGACTCAGTTGATTTAGAGTTAGTTTCATTTCTACAAATGGTGCAAACTCTGCAAGATTATACATAAAAGATTGCCATTCTGTGATCGGCAGTGATCGGCAATCGGCAGATCATGATCTTGGTGATCGGTAATCGGTGATCGGCCCCAAAAATGCTGATCGGAGCATCTCTAATTAACAGGTACTCGTAATTGTCTCACTGGTAGGATGGGATATATTTTCGGAACCACCAACTGTTACTGTACCCAGGAAGTTAGCAGAAAAGATCTAAGCTAGAAAGACTAGTCTTGTCCGAACAGGGCTAGATGATGTGTGCACAGTCACACCAGATGTCCAGCCAGTGAACAGGCAGATGTGATGTTTTGGGACAGCGCCAGGAAATATGGCACTGCTGTCTAGCTGGGGAACATGCTGCCACATTCACTAAAAAAATAAGTGTGGTATTCATGAAATGCTCCTCCTGACAGCAGACAGAGGCAGGAACCAGGCATAATTTTGAGAAGACCCTTAAGGCTCCTGCTTCTGTAGGCCAGGGCTTGAGAATCTTTGACGGTAGACCAGCAGTTAAATTTCTGAAAGAACTGAGCTGGTGTACTGAAACATTGTTGGTCCGATCCCATAAGGGTTGATTGATAAACCACCATGACGGAGCCCTCGAGCAAAGGAACACAACACCAAGTTAATACAGGGGGACTACATCTGTAAGTCACTTTGAATAAAATATGACACATTTGTACAAATATATGACAAAATAGTAACGTGTCTCTCGATCTCGGTACAATCTCAGTTTGTTGTTCTCTGGCTCAGGCACCGAGTCTCTCTCATGTTTCACATACCTGAGTGATGACATCACTCCGACCACTCAGATCTAAACCCCACCCTCACACTCTCTCCAGAGCCGGCAGTGTGTGTGTGTGTGTGTATGTGTGTGTGTGTGTGTGTGTGTGCGGGGTGTTCAGTGTGTAGGTATGATTCGGTTGATCTAGAAGAGCTAGAACAGATAGAGTTACAGCGGAGTACATATATAGTTACAGATTTACAGTTAAAGCAGACTGAACTGATATAAAATGACAACAGATATAGAGTTACTGCAGGTATAGGGCTAAAGAAGATGGAGCAGTTATACAGCAAAAGAAGCAAGAGCAAAATGTAGAGTTACAGCCGATACAGAAGGTATAGCAGATTTTGTATGTATATAATTACAGTGGCTAGAGCAATAAATGAGTTCTAGCAGATATAGATTCAGCAGTTAAAGCGTTAGTTCACCCAAAAATCCTGTCTTTAGTTACTCGCCCTCATATCGTTCCAAACCCGTAGGACCTTCGTTCATCTTCGGAACACAAACGAAGATATTTTTGATGAAATCCGAGAGCTCTCTGACCCCTCCAATGTAATTTCAACTTTCAAGGCCCAGAAAGGTAAGAAAGATATCGTTAAAATAGTCCATGTGACTCCAGTAGTTCAACTCATAACTTAAATGTTATGAAGTGACGAGAATATGCCAATGGTAAATGGTAATATGCCAGCAGGTACAATGTACCTGTATTTACAACATAAACTGTGTAGGAGACTGACACTGACAACTTTGTTGAATAAAGTCGTTATTTTTGTCTGTTTTTTTGCACACAAAACGTACTCTCATCACTTCATAACATTAAAGGGTAACTAAAACCAATTCACAAGCGCGTACTGAACCGTGAATGCCGTACCGAACGGTTCAATATTATATTGAGAATTGTGGCATCCTTACTGTCTATGCTCTCGGATTTCATCAGAAATATATTAATTTGTGTTCCGAAGATAAACGAAGATCGTACGAATTTGGAACGATATGAGAGCGAGTAATTAATGACAGAATTAAAATTTTTGGGTGAACTATCCCTTTAAAGATGATACAGAGCTAAAACAGCTATAGGAGATTCAGGTGTTACACAGATTTACAGTAGCAAAGGTTAAGGTTGCAAACCCTCTCACTTCTTTCCGACATTTTTTCCAAACAAAACGAAACCTACACTGTATGCTGAGACTGTTGCTTATGTCTGGCAAACAAATACGGTTTTAATGATGATTATATTAAACCACAATACTAACCGTCGGACATTGCATCGTGGTTTAATGTTAGCTGGTACCCGTTTCATCCTAACCCTCAAACTAGAGTGAGGTTGGTGACCCCCCATAAATATTTAGCCCTCAGGTTGGGAAACACTAGGGCTGTGCAATATATCGAAATTATCGAAATATCGCAAATGTACATATCGCAATATGCATATCGCAAGGGCACGCAATATCTGAATGATTTTAATAGGCTACTTCAACATTGTGAAAATTTTATGTTTTAGGTCAACGCGTATAGCAGAGAATAGACTGGGCACACGACTGTTACTTATGTGACTTGCTTGACGTTAACAAGTTATTAAACACAATAACTCGCGGAAAACAACTCCTTGCAGTCCCGTGCTCTCTGCTGTCTGACACACACACCAAAACTAGGGATGGCGAAAACTAAACATTTTCTTGACCGACCACCGGGCCTCATTAGCCGGTTGAAACCGGTTAACCGATTAGTTTAAAATATGCTGCGCTATTTGAAATAACAGCCGCGAGCCGCGCCGGCAATTTCGCAACTCTGTCGCATCTCTCTGCCGCTCTGCCTCCCGCTCACACACACACACTGTCCCGGCGCCGCCGCCTCCCTTCCACTCACGTCACTTTTTTTAAATCCCCTACAGCGCGAAACATGAGTCCCGCAAACGTGCCGCCGAGGAGCTTGTTTGTAATCGGAGGACAAATGGCTCCTTAGTTTCGAAATGGTTTGGGTACAAGGTGATCACGTTGAAAATAAAGGCATTTGTCTAGCGTTAGAAGCTCATTTGAAACATTGCCGCGGCTCATTTAAGAAAATGACAGCTCCGAAGAGACGCCGCTTTAGTTCGAGGTAGTGCTAACAATAATAAAGAAAGATGATGATCAACACCTTATGTGTTACCACTGAAATGTAATATATTTCCAAATGTAAGCCCATCTTATGCGGAATGTTGTCTAATAGACTGCAACACGATAAAACCAATGGATAAAACAGGCACCTTCAGAATGCGTAAAAGACGCACTGGCCAAGGCAGGTCTAACTCACTTTTTTTTTTTTAACCGACAACTTTGATCGATTAACGTTGATACGGTCAACCATCGGTCAAACGGTCATCGGTTAACATCCCTAACCAAAACGTGCACACAAGCCAATCTTTTTTTCGTGTCGTTACACATTCGAACTGTCAATGCTTTCTTTTCCCAGAAAGAATGTGAAACACATAAATGGTATCATTCTCAGTTTTTAAAATACAATATAATTTAAATATCATTTAAATAGATATTACACACTTAAAGCAATATCGTATCGCATATCGAATATCGCATTATTTAACAAGGATATCAGGTATAGCATTTTTCTTCAATATCGCACAGCCCTAGGAAACACTGTTTTAGAGTATTCTGCATTAGCGTTCCAGAAACACCATAAACTCTGCTAGAGAAAAAGCTATATTTACAAATCCTGTGTATTACTGTAAAACTGTGTATTATTGTGCCTTAGACAAAAATACATATTCATAGGCACTACACTACACACACAGCCAATTACGACATCAACAGATCTAGAAAGAGAACAAAAACAACTAATTACTTTTGACCCACAACCCATGGAATTGTGTTGCGTGTGAACAGCAGGATGCACGTTCACTGTGCTGGTATAAGACTGATCGGAAACGACTCAACACCACTGGCAGGTCTTGCTGGGTTACCATGACAACCTAAAAGCTCATGCACAAAGGCCTGAAATGCAGGTTCCAAAATTACTCTTCTTCACAACTTGGAGCAAAAAAATGTCTCTGTGCTATGAGCGCTTACCAGATCACCCTTACAGGGAAAGTTCTCCCAAAAATGAAAATTAGCCCATGATTTACTCACCCTCAAGTCATCCTAGGTGTATATGACATTCTTCTTTCAGACGAATACAATCAGAGTTATGTCAAAAAAGTCCAGGCTAATCCAAGCATTATAATAGCAGTAATTGTTGCTCTGTTTTTAAAGTCCATAAACAATGCATATGTCCGTCGAATAAAGTGCTCCACGCGGCTCTGGGGTGTTAATAAAGGCCTTTAGAAGCGAATCGATGCGTTTGTGTAAGAAAAATATCCATATTTAAAACTTTATCAAGTAAAGTTCCAGCCGATAGCTTTCCGTGGAAAAGTGTTGAAAGTGCCATCTCGCAATTCAAGATGCATACGTGACATCTGACGAGTGTACCTGGTTGCGTTTGTCTTTCGATCTGCAGAGGCACTTTCAACACTTTTCTTACACAAATGCATCGATTCGCTTCAGAAGGCCTTTATTAACACCCCAGAGCCGTGTGGAGCACGTTATTTGACGGACAGATGCATTTTTTATGGACTTCAAAAACAGAGCAACTATTACTGCTATAATAATGCTTGGATTAGCCTGGAGTCCCTGGACATTTTTAATATAACTCAGATTTTATTCGTCTGAAAGTAGAATGTCATATACACCTAGGATGACTTGAGGGTGAGTAATTTAAATTTTTGGGAGAACTAACCCTTTAAGATTATTAAAACACAAACCCCTGAGATCCGATGCTCATCTGCCCACATTCCAGCAAACATCTGACCCAGAAATGCTCCAGAAGTCGATTTTTCAGCTTCCCGAACACAGCTGGCACCTGTCGAGGATAATCAGCACCTGATAAAAGATGAGTAATCTTCATCACTGTCCGCTATGAAGACGAACAGAGCCCATGGGCTTTTAAACAACAAAAGCATGAATGGGCAACAAAGAAACCGCCAGGGAGAAAGTACTTCTCCTAAATGATCTCCTAAACAAATTAGCTGGGGAAACCAGAGTCTTTGGAAAGCTAAGAGGGAAAGACATTACGATAAGATCCATTATGACATTAGAAGCTCTTTACTCGGCTTGGAGTCTCTCTGCCTGCATTTAAATGATGTTTAAATGAAACCTCTGGTAGGGGATGTTACTCAGTGACCAATGGGATCTTCCGGGTGATGTTCTTGGACAACAGAAACCATTATCTATCAGGGTAATGCAAAGTGCCATGTGGAGTCTTTACGTTCCTTCAATCTGAACTGATGGCTGCTGGTGGATGGCTCCCTGTTGTCTGATTGAATCGGTGCAGCGATAAGTGCATATGGTGCCCCACTGAGAGAAATGCATCATGGGATCTAAAAAGGCTTCACGCAGTGCATGTGCATTTTCAAATTTCTCATGGGTGTTTAAAGTTCAAGAATCTCTGAATCTGGGCATAAAAATGTGACATTAAGAAATGAACAAAAATATTACGGGGCTGTTGAATGCTTAAATCTGACTGGTTGACGAATGTTCTAAGGTGTGCACGGCTAAAGTAGTTTCAGGCAGGTCTTGACCGCATTACAGATCCATTTCACTTCGCCAAATGATTTCATTTATTTCAAAAGGTCCATACAGCTGACACCAGAAAAGAACTAAAACCCACATAGACTCTGACCAAGCAAATAAATAAAAGAAACGTTCAGGGACGCGGAAACTCAGTGTCAACGCTGTCCTGTGATTCATCACTTAAGTAGCTTAGAAACTCAACTACTTTTGAAGTAACTACAACTCGTAGCTTCACAAGAGACGGTATGACTAATACACACACACACACACACACACACACACACACACACACACACACACACACACACACACACACACACACACACACACACACACACACACACACACACACACACACACACACACACACACACACACACACACACACACACACACACACACACACACACACACACACACACACACACACACACACACACACACACACACACACTCTAATTAATGCATTCAAATAAATGTAATGTAGGCCTACTATTCTAATTCAGACCTGCCAACCTTGAAGAAACTTTATGAGTACACCCCCCCACCCCCCACCCCCCACCGCGGGCCCCCAGCGCACCCGACAGCCCACCGCCAATGTACGCTCTACCGTTGTCCACACACCAGTAAGTAATCTATGAGATACCTAACACTAAAATACATAATATACACAATATACTTTCACCAATTACGATTTATTAGTTACTCCATAACCAAATACAAGTAGACCATAAATGTTATACAGTTACTACACACCCATCATTGTGTTCAGGATATTATATACAAAAAAGGCTGATGATGGTTAAACGTCATACAAAAATAGAACCAAAGACAGATTAAACACAAATAGTAAGATTAATAACAAACTACCGTATTCAATAGCAAAAGTGTTTGTTTTCCAGTAGATGGCAGCAATCTTCCACTAAACTATGGCACATTTCATATTTTCACTATGAATGAAACTGAGTAGTAGATATTTTATTTGAATTTGACATAAAATGTTGCTATTATATAAATAGACTATTATTACTAATTTATGTACATTTAATTTAATATTTAATCAAATTAAATATGAATTTTAATTAATAAATAAAAATGTATATAATTTAACACAACTACACAACTGTAGAGTAAAAACATTAATAAAAAACTGATATTCCATGCGTTTAAAAAAATCTGACAAGATTAAGGTAAAGTCACACTGTCTGGTGCCACTCTGGACAACCCAGCACAATTGTTAGCATAAAGTTTAAGGTAAAAATAATTGCCATTCATTTACTAGTATCTTAATACTATGCAATTAGATAAACTGTTCCTTCATTACATCACTTTACCTCTGTCTTTATCCACATTTTTCATCTTCCCTGCATCAGAGGGCTTTGGTCTTTTTGATACTGTAGGGTAGGCTATGGCAGACTATAATGCTAATTTATAATGTGTCATGTGAATTCGACCATCTGTCACAATCAGGTAACTTTTTGTCTACTGACGCGAGTTAAGCACCCTCAAACGAAAGCAATGCTTTCTACATTGAATGTGGCAAGACGCGACGCAACACAACACAACAGTTTATAAACATTTTATACCAGCAGGTCAAACAAAATCATACAAGAAACGAATTAAGGAGCTTGATATTACACAAACTCTATTCATTCATTAAAATTCGCTGAAATTCAACCGAACAACTGTGCAACGTGCATGTTCACATTTTAATTATCCGACCATAACAACCCCAAAACTTGCCCGCTTGCCTTGCACATCTGGTAATAAACGATGGGCAAAGTTTTTCGACTATTTTTTTACCTTATTTTTTGCTCTGGATGTTATTGAGCTTGTAGAAGTTTAGCTCTTGCGTTCTTCTGAACATCTCGCGCTGCCATTGCCTGATGCCATTTTTATATCACTCCATAATCTGTCTATGTTTTAAATGCCTATTCCCCGAGTGGTAGGCTACAACGACTGGCTGTTTTAAAATATCTACGAGAAGTAACTTAGCCTAGGCCTCCATACTGACAGCTGGGCGCATAGCTTGCAGGTTTGCTTAGTACACTGTAACAATATTTAAGAATGCATATATTTTTTCCCATTTGATTGGTTCAACCGCCACTCGCCCAAATTTATTTAAAATATAATTTTTCGTCAAGTCATCCGCGGCTGTAACCGCCAACAGCGTATCTCTGTGAGGCGGTTCAGCCATGGCATGCAAGCCTGCAGTTATCCGGCCTGCCTAGCTTGCTTGAGGCACTGAAATGAAACGAACGCGCGCGGCGCGGACTCGAAGCATTTGTCTAGGAGGGGCGGGCATGTAAGCGAGGTAATGAAGCGCTCTGATTGGCCGAAAGCTTTTCACTCCACTTTCACGCTGTGGCTCAGCAGCAGAATCAACGTCATAGATTGCACTGAAACCGGCGAAATGCGAGATGCAACAAAATGCGTACATAGAGAGCAGCGAATCGTACAAGCGTACCAAAGGGTCAAAATGCGTGCCGAGTACGAAAAATGCGTACATGTTGGCAGGTCTGCTAATTTATCTGTATCTGATGTACAACAAACAGATATGATACGAGCCATAGACAATGACTACAGGAAGTGAGCCGTTTCCTTCAAGTGTTTTAAAGGGGTGGTTGCATGCGATTTCACTTTTTTAACTTTAGTTAGTGTGTAATGTTGCTGCTTGAGCATAAACAGTATCTGCAAAGTTAAAGCGCTGAAAGTTCAATGCAAACGGAGATATTGTCTTTTAAAGTTATGGCAGTTTATTGCCTACAAAAATGGCCGGTTTGGACTATAACGAGCTTCTTCCCGGGTTGGTGACATCATAAACCCTTGGTATTAACATAAACACTGCCCCCGCGAACACGCAACAAAGTGGGCGAGGCCACGTCGCAGTCATTACGAAAGAGAGAGAGCTGTTGCAGAACTACAAACTACATTTGGCCATGTAACCAATCTAAGACCATTGCGTTTTTCGGAGGGATGGGCTTCATAGAAGCAGGAAGCAAACGAGCCGTTCAAAGAACAGTGGAGACAGCGGTGTGGAATAAAGGTAAAATATAAGAAAAATACAGCGTTTTTAAAAAAAAAAAGAAGTATTAAGATATGTTATACTGCGCCCCATAAACACAACCAAGCCTAGAAAATAAACATGGAACCACCCCTTTAAAATCACAAATAAATGCACTTTAATTAGAAAAAAATATCCCACCTTTAATAGTTGAGCATATTTACAGTAGGCCTATAAACCATGTCAGTGAACTATGAGGGCAAAAAAAAAGCTAAATAATCGTTCATCATTCGTAATCAAGGTAAAATTTAGATTTTAGGTCAAATCGTCCGGCCCAACATAAAAGAGCGCCTACTCTCCGTCTACTTGACCTGATGCATAAACATTACTAGCCAGACGGGATTTAAACTTTGTCGGCTGGCGATCCAAGTTTGGTTTGAAGAGGAAAAACGTACAAAAGCACAATGTTCTCTCACCATTCCTGATTTCTAACACACACATAGTGTTCGGCTGGTCTTGCGGCTGTCAGAGCTCCAGGCATATTCAAATGTAAATTGCACTCCATTAGATTGAATGATCTGAAAATACCCATACATTTACCTGCCTATAGACCCTCCCCTCGAAGAAATCAGGACAGAAGTGGTCGAAAGTGGACAAAAGAGACGGATTAAAACACCAGGTGTAAACAGGAATGTGTCTCCCTCGTCTACTTATGATCAGATCAACCTCAACAAATCTTAATACCAGGAGTAAACAGGGCTAAAGTCTGCTTATGTCTGTTATTTCTGGGAAAATGATATTGATGACTCATACTGGACTGCACAGATTTTTGTCCAATCAAATTCGCTCTAGAATGAGTAGGTCCCTCCCACTAAAACCACCTGCAACTGACTAGCAACTAAAAAAAAGGTAGTAAATGTGGGGTTTAGAGCGCATTATACATTGAACTCTAATTTCAAAAGAGCAAGAAAAATCCTGTTTCTCCTGTCTCCTTTAACGATTTATTGATCACCTTTGTCCTGTAAGATTGTGTAATATAAAGCTAAACTGCCAAGTCAATTTTCTTGTAATCTGACCTAACAATCCTTGAACGCACACCTCGCTGTTTTTTCGACCGCAAAAAAAGAGGGGTGATCAGCCTGAATCCCGATGGAAACAAAAGCATGTTTCTCATGTTTAACAGAATGGTGTGAGTAGAATATGCTCAGTCCGACTCATGCAGATTAACCATTGTGCATGTGTGTGTGTGTGTGTGTGTGTGTGTGCATGTGTGTGTGTGTGTGTGTGTGTGTGTGTCATCAAAGGGATGACAGATTCCCTCAGTGAGCTGAATACAGGATCAAAGCTTTACTCTAATCACACAGTGAATAATAATGAGAAACTGATCTGCGGCGGCAACACACACACACACACACACACACACACACACACACACACACACACACACACACACACACACACACACACACACACACACACACACACACACACACACACACACACACACACACACACACACACACACACACACACACACACACACACACACACACACACACACACACACACACACACACACACACACACACACACACACACACACACACACACACACACACACACACACACACACACACACACACACACACACACACACACACTGGCATCCCCCGGCAGTGTGCATGCAGCTTCCATATGGAAGCGTTACATAACCGACTCATCTTCACTACACAATAGATTCGTCTCGTTCTTTTATTCCTCTCCCTCTCTCAGCAGGTGACTGATTCCGCATATGTTCGACAAACCCATGACTGAAATATAATTCAGTTGAGGTTCACTGAAGAGCTAAACATGTTTAATGCAACTAGGACAGGAAGTTCATGAATACGGCACAAAGATAATACGAGCACGCACACAAACAGCTGCCCCAAATCTCAGAGAAGAGCAACATTACGGGTCTGTTCCAAAAACTAGTGAGCTGCCTCACTGGCTACATTTGTAGCCCTCTAACTAAGGCAGCATCCTCATATTGAGTGATTTGAGAATTATCTATTTGCCGATACGAGAATCGATACAGTTGTTTCTGTATCAATTTGCATAAAACGGATGTGCTAAAAATGAATGAATAGAATGGGATATACTTTTTAGGCTAAAACAAGGTTTAATCTGGGGTTGCCTGATATCAAGAGATGTAATCAGCCAATCAAAGTTTCACACTTGAGCGATACGGATATATCTGCTAAGTATTTGACTAGTTTTTCTCAGCGCTGGCTTTCTGAAAACACCCTTAAGCTCACCGTTTAGCGATCTCCAGTACAATATTCTACTCGCATTCACAATCTAGACTTTTCACACATTGCACATTATAAAAATATTGGCTTTATATCGGCCATCGCCGGTCGACCATTACTTCCTATTAGGGCTGCTCGATTATGGAAAAAAATCATAATCACGATTATTTTGGTCAATATTGAAATCACGATTATGTAACACGATTATTTCACATGACTTTGGGAATGTGTTGCATTTATTAAAAAGACACCTTTCAACAATTCAGTTGAAATTGTAACATTTGTTGTACTTTTTGAACTATTAAAATAAATAATATAACATATTCAAATCAAAGTTTAAAAGTATTCAAGTAAAAATGATAACCACAAATAAATAAGATCAACAATATGGTTTGGCTAGATATGCTTTTCAGGTTTTTCAGGTAAGTCTAACATTAGTTTTCAGGTACAGAAATGTATCAAATGTTAAATAACATTGCATATTTGAGTGCATAAATTAAAGATTAATCCTATTAAACTTACAAAAGCTATTCAATCAAGAGCAGTGAGTGATGTCCTTGTCTTTTGTTGTTTGACATTAAACAGACAGCAGTAAAGGCTACTGCCCCTTTAAGACCTAATGCACGGATATGCGTCGTCTTTATCGACTGTATAAAGTTTACCTAAGGCATATACAGACTATGTCTGCTAGGATACTCATCAAGATGGACGTTGACATACGTTTTGGGTGAGTTTGTCCATTCAAGAGCAAGACTTGAAAGAGAACTCAATATTTGCGTGCTGTGAGACGTGTGCGCGCTTTCGGATGAGAGCACAGAGACAGATTTTCTCACAGCGCGCGCGGCTTCTCATTCACGTCTTCTGGCACTAAACCCAGGTGATGACGGCGAAAATGACTGGTCATATTCGAAAATATGGCAGCACTCGCATGCATTGAACAAAGTTTACAAAGAGAGAATTATTTGAAAAATATGAAGGAAAAAAAGGACGTTTACACGGCACCCCTGCTCTCGTCAGTTTTTGTTTCTTTATTAGATTGTCATAGGTCACTCAGTGTTTAATTTTCAAGTGGTTAAACAAATTTGTGATGTTCCCTTGCGTTGCAGCCACTACCATGTAGCAAATCTTGCACGTAGCATGTTTCTGCTCGTCGTCTGATTCCTCGAAGCCAAACTGTTCCCAGACAACGGAGTTGGTTTTGCCTTTTTTGCTCACCAAACGCTGCTGTAACTGCCCTCCTTCTGCCATCTTTACTCGCGGCAAGTTTTTTAATTCCAGCGGATGATATGCACACGAGTCACGAGACTCACGACCTGAGAGAGCTTGTGGCTTCGGGAGGGGCGGATGTGCGCGTGCGCGTTTCATTCAGAAAGCAAGACAAAATAAGAGTGTTCTTGCAAAACTGAACATGGCAAAATAATCGTTTTTTCTCGATTGTACTATTTTGGTGATCGTTGGGAGCCGAAATCGAAATTCAATTAATTGCACAGCCCTACTTCCTATAACACCTGATGTATTCGTTACATCATAAGAAGAATGGCATCTACACTAATATTAGTCTTTATATTAGGTTTACTGCAGTCAGCCGGATCCGGGCCATATGCAGATCAGATGGTGGACCTACGCCTAGACATGACCACAATGCATCCGTGTCAGAGACCGTGTCAACTAGACTCTCCCCTGTGAAGGCCTCATCAGCCAGTGGCACTGATCCTCAACAAACCCGTCTCCATACCAGCGTGATAACTACGATCTGCAACCAGATGGAACTGGACAATATTCTGAATGAGTGCAAAAAAAAAAAAAAAAGTTCTTGTCAACAATATTCTTGAGCATGCGTCGTGGTGCTTTGTGAGTTCAGGTCAGAGGCCCAGACGGAAGACAAGAACTTGTTGAATTAAGTCGTTATTTCGATAATAAAATCGTAAAATTCATAAAATTATTGTAGAACCATTGCAGTGAGATGGACTTTTTTGGTCTTTAGTACCTTTTATGGGTCTTGAGAGAGGAAATGTCATTGTTGCCAATGGAGGCCTTTCTGAGCCATCTGATTTCAACAACATCTTAATTTATGTCCCGAAGATGAGGTGTTACGTGTGTCGAACGACATGAGAGTAAGTGTTTTCATTTTTGGGTGAACTAAACCTGTGAGCAGTCAAACATTGTGGGGAAAAAGCATGCATTCCATGGAAGAACATAGCTCATATGGATTTGCAAAGACAGGACAGTGAGTAAATTATGATTTTTTCCCCCCATCTTTTTATGCAATGCATGATTCTTCATGTTATCCTGAAGGAAAAATCTAAATGTATTAATCTTCTTTGCTTCTGAAAAGACCTTTCCTTTCTGCTGATGTAACCAACTCTCCAGAGGCAGAGAAAAATATTCTCATCCGATAATATTATAGCCTGCTTTGTCTTGCTTCCTACCGAAGTTTCTTTCTCAACCCGCTTACTTCTTCCTTGCCTCTGTGACACTGGCGGAGATTGCGTGCACTATTCTTCGTTAAGCTGCTTTGGAGCGATTTGCATTCAAAACCAAAAGCGCTATACAAACCAATTTGAATTGAAACGAATTGCTTTTCATGATCAAATCGTGATGGATTTAATCAAGTCCCACCCTTCATTATTTCCCACTAACTATTCAGTTTGACTCAGTAATGAGTCACATTATGGATGTCGCCGTTTCTGTTTTTAAAAATATTAAGAATGAGAGAGCGATTTTCCAGTAGGAGAGGGAGAGCCTGATTTCATTTCCAGCATCCTTTTGCACAGCTGCAATAACAGGCCACCCTGAGCAGGGCAGGACGGAGCAGGACTGGGTGAAGTCGGATGACACAAAAAGCCTTCAGGATTACACCGGGCCCCTGGGGGCCACCATGGCCTGTGATCTTCCTGCACACATTAAGCCGGTCAAAGCAGCTGTCCTGAGGAAATACTGTGAGGATTCAAACACACACACACAGAGGCTTTGAACTCGGCCTGTACGTTTCATCAAGTAATCAATACCTGAACCACAACAGACCCTAAACTCTAGTCTTGCATAGCACAGGCAAATCAAAGCCTGGTTCAGCTGATTCCAGCCGAGATGTGCCCTCTTAAACAGGAAGTTAATGGGCTAGTAGCCAAAAGGCCTGTTTACCCCAAAATAGCTATATCTACAGTGGTGTTCCTGCTAATGGGTGATAACGTTCTGTGTTACAAGCGCGCACTGCAATTTTGTCGTCTGCTGGTTTAAATGTTCGAGCTCTTTAAAGCAGGATGGATTCTGATGGTTCATTAAAGGGGGAATCTAATGCCATTTCATGCATTCTGACTCATTTACACTGTTACACGTATTTCTGTGCCAAATACACTCCTTCAGGATTCAAACGTCGGAAAGTTTTTTTCAAGTATGGCCCTGTATGACGTCTTAAAGGGCAGAATTCCTTGTATGGGCACTTCTCCCGGATGGGCGCATGCGTACATCAACCAGAGCGAGAGCAAGAGCCCATCAACGAGCTTCGTTCGGGTTACAGAAGCCGTCGGCAGCGCTGTCATTTTGTTTTTAGACCACAAAATCAACAATGTCTCTAAAGAAGTGTCTCTGGTTGCGAGGGAAAGATAACCTTGTTCAGATTCCCAAAGAACCCAGCGTTAAGGAAACAGTGGATGCAGTTTGTTTTTCCGGAGCAGCAACGGAGTTCTGTAAACAACATGAACGTATAGTGTATCGGAAGTTATTCAGGGATAATGCCATGGTGTAGTGTGTGTGTGTGTGTGTGTGTGGTTGTGACTCTTTAGCTCCACCCACTGCACGGCTGCATGAGTTTGGCTGTTTTCATAAAGAATCGGTACAGCGTATCTGTCTTTTATAAATCTGGTAAAACTAAAGACTCTTTGGAGATATGAAGAATGCAATACTACTCTATAGGTACTCAATATTAACTCAAGATTGGCAGAAACTGTATGTGTTATGAACCCTTTAAAATAATTCCGAAAGTAATTCTAACGATGTTGTTCCTCTGTGTTGTTATAGTTGTGGCGTGGACATCACTAATCTCATAGAATTAGAGTAATTGTGAACAAAATGTAGTGTTATAGTTATCATCCTTGTGTGAACAGGCCTTAAAGGGATAGTTGACCCAAAAATGAAAATTACACCATTATTTACTCACCCTCAAGTCATCCTAGAAGGTGTATATGACATACTCCTTTAGGACGAATACAATCAGAGTTATATTAAAAAATGTCCTGGCTCTTCCAAGCTTTATAATGTCAGCGAATGGCCCATAAAAGTGCATTTATCCATCATAAAAGTAATCCATATTAGACTGCTGTCACTTTAAGAGCTGCACAGATCCAATATACTGATACTGTTACTAGGGCTGTGCAATATGGACAGAATAATCATATTGCGATTTTTTTAATGAATATTGCAATTGCGATTTTGGCATTTGTTTTTGCTTTTTAAAACGTGCCAGTGCACGAGAAGTGCATAACACATTTCACAATGAAATAACATTATTAACAACGGTATTAATAGCTTGATAAACACAACTGTATTAAACTGTCTTTAAAACAGACATCATAAAATAAATGAAGGTAAATTAACCTAAATTCCAGTCATAACAATCAATAAATTTCAAAACCGTTAAACTCATATATGGCTCCATCGTTCTGCTGGACCACATATCTGTGGTCGTGCCGTAGTAAATGTGTTTTTATGTTATTGTTCACTAGTAACATTTGTTTCATTAAAAACAAATAAATAGGCCTACAGTGCCTTCTAAAATTGGTTGACAGATTATTTTTGACCGCATTACAGTTCTGAATATAATTTAAATATGTTGATTTGGAATTTTATTCATTGTGAAATGTGAGAAATCTTAAATTAATTATTCATCATGCAAGTGGGTGGTAAAAAAAAACTGAATATGAAATCAATATTTCCAGATCATTTTCAAAAATTTGCTTTGGCATTAGTGGCTATTAATTGCACAGCCCTAACTGTTACACATGCATTTTATTTCTCAACAATATGTTCACTTAAGATCTAACAGACTTGTCAAGACCGTCATTTTTTGACATAATTTTGTGTGTCAACTGTCCCGAGCGATGTCTTTGCTAGGCCCAGGCTTTATTGACGAGCCCTGAATATCCTTTCATTATGTGACATTTCATCTGAAATGTATCATATCACAACATCAGATGAGCAAATGCCATATTGGTGCAGCGGTATCCCATTTGATGTTGTGGTTGTGTGATTTTTCTGTGGTTTCCCTGGACGACCATCAATATCAAGCCCCTCGAACCGACACAAACTGCTCTAATCCGAACCGTAAACTTCCCCTCCTCCTTTCAAAGCCAGACCGTACAAACACACTCAAAGAGATGCACACTAGAACAGCAGATCTATAATATGAAGAAGAAGCGCTGCTTCATAAATATTCAGATATGCTAGGGACATGCTGTTTCTGTTTAAAGAACTGAAACGTGATTCACCCGCATACACAGATGTTTGTACGTCTCGCTAACCTTTGTGCGAGTGTTGATGGCATGTTCTCATGCCACGGCACATTCCGACCGTGTCCAAGACTAAACAGCAGCTACAGTGATAAAAACCAGAGGAATTCAGCGCTGTCACCCACTCGAGTGTGTGTGAGAGAGGTCTTTGCAAGGGCACCATTTTATTTGCAGTAATTGGTTTTTGAGTGCCATTTGGCTGATTCACCGAACGCTTTTAACCATTTCTCAACCATTCGTTTGAGAACTGATGCCGATTTGATTTGATACGGAGATCAGGCGGTTTTTTCGGGGCGGGGGGGGGTCAGTGTGTGTTTGTGCGCTCACAGGATGTGGCTTTGAGAAAACAGATCTCATTCCCGCATTCCTCTGTCGCCATAATGGCCTCACTATCGGCCAATCACCATCCAGAACCAATTATGGCATTATGACCTCAAAATCTCCCTGGAGATAAACAAGAAAGCAAGACAACCAAGTCCATATTTTCACTTGTAGGGAAGTACCTCTGCTAGACACCTAAACAACGCATGCACAATTCTATATAAGGCGTCTTCCATTGGGCAGTGAGTCACCGTTAGTGCTTTATAAGGGAGCAGGACTAATATTTACACTAGAGAGGTCAGAGAATGTGTGTTTGTGTGCTACAACTGTTTATATGAGCACCAACACACACACATACACACCCATTAGAATAATCATTTCCTATGGGAGTAATAAGATAGGGTGGGGGTTCTGACGTCACTTCCTGTTAGGGTTACCGACAGGAAGTCCCAGTGGGATAAATGAGCCTACATTACTACATTAGATGCTTACTACATTAGTATGCCATGTTATTTTCACATTACCTCAATGTTTAATTTAAAGTGTAGAGTTGAATTAGCATCTTGGGAAAAAGTAAAAGCGGAAAAGTGTAAAAGCGCCTCTCAAAGGAAACGGAGGATTACATTGTGCGATACAGTATCTCATGAGTATGCTTTGTTGTATACTGCATATTATCCAGGTCATGCTTACAGAAAATGTGCACGCACATTTGTACACATACTGCAAAAATAGAAATGGTAGAATAGTAGTGTGCGATTCCGAACATGGTCAAAAAGACAAAGGCCAAAAACATGCAAGTATGGAAATGCTTATCCAACGGATTGCAAGCGAGCAGTCCTGCTGTACATACATGACGTGTGCTCTTTAGTAGGGCCCTATGATTATGTGTCAATTTTTTGATGAATAAATAAAAAGCAGGTCAGTACACAAATCAAATCGAGATATAGACTAGTGTCTGTGACTATTAAACCGCAAAAGATACACATTTTTCTCATTTAAATACTAATCATGCATGCTTTGCGTGTCTGTGTGAATGAATGGCGCAGATGCGCGGTTTCACTCACACACACTGAAGCAGACGCACGCAGTTTTCAGCCTCTGTAGCCGTACTATATGAGGACATGAACTTCATATCCAGAGCCGCTCTGAGAGTCACTTCATGAACATTTTACCGTTTCATGAGAAAAAAAACTACCGTCATATCATAAACGCACAGAAACTCAAAGCTCTTCACCCGTCAAAATAAAAGTTTGGTTTAACTTGACAGAAATATATTACTATTGAACAGTAGAATTTAGATGCATCTCAATGTAATAATAACACTAATAATAATAAAATATTATCAAAACTTTATTTTTTAAGGAATAATCACAAATTTTCTTCCATGTTTTAATTTTAACAGTAAAGCTCATTGTGCAGCACGTTTGACAAAAAGGTTTGTTTAATTTCATATGATTAAAAGTTAAATTAAATGAATGTTTTAGGTCTTCATTTGATTACCAGAAATTACACAACACAGAGTGTCTGAAAAGTGTCATTATTTCAATTAATTAGACATGCTTTTTGATTAACAAATACATTAAAACGGAAAAAACGGAATTGGGAAAAAAAATTAAACGGATTTCATAGGGCCCTGAGCCAGCCAAAGTGCAAAAGCACATTTTTTAAATTTAGCAGTTGATCACGTGATGCTCACTATATACTTGCACAGAGCAGTACTGACTTAACTTTTAAACACACAATCGAGGCACGAAAAGCCTTCAACAGAAGCATGACAACAGTGAATACTCAAGCAGAGTTTAAGGCCAGATCCACACAAAGCCAGAGCTTTCCCTATTTTTTTCCCTCGTTTCAAGAAATGTACACACAGAACCACTGAAACGACTCAAAACGATGTAATATACATGCCAGGCCAGTGTGTGGCGCTGTAATTCTGCCACAGAAATACACTAAAAACGGAGAAGAAGAGTTGTGGCTAGAAGGGGTACAGCTGGTTTTGTTGTGAAAACCTGGCAACCCTGGGCAGCGGGAAACACAAACACACCAGGCTTTTTCGAGACGCATCGGCGCTGCGCAGACCGATCCACATATGATATAAAAAAAAACGCACGAGCGAATCAAAAGCATAGGGAGTCGTGTGCTCTCGCTGGACTCGTTATCATACGCCGATCGGTCTCTGCACAGCACCGCTGCGAACAAGCCTTCCATCAACAATGCAAACGTTGCGTTACTATTGATTCACATGGCTTTACGATCCTACGTCGGCATCAAAACACAACGAAAACACAGCGAATCCAACGCATTCATGCAGTTTGCCGTAATTTGTATAGACGGAGATTACGAACGAGCAGCAGCTGTTAGCTCCATTAGCTGCTATTTCAACAATGGCGGATCTCAAGTTTGTGTTCGTCTTGTTGACCCCGCCCCCAGCGCCTGACGTAATCGGTTCTTACTTCTGGCCCTGTTCTAGCCCAGCAATGTTTTGGTGCTACTTAAGAACCACTTTTCCTGGCTCGGAGCTGGGGCTTTGGGTGTGGAAACACAAAGAACCGATTTGAAACTAGGCTCTGGCTCCGATCTAGCTCTGGCTCTGCTTTGGTGGAAAAGGGGTCCATGTGGACGAAACGCTGATACTAGGGTTGGGTACCAAACTCGGTACTTTTAAGGGCACCGACCGAATTACGTCGGTACTACCGAGTACTAATTCACATTAAATCAATCGGTACCAAATTTCAGTACCTGAGAACGCATCTGGTGATATAAACTGGTGTCTGTGAATATTAAACCGCAAAAAGACTATTTAAATACTAATCCTGCGTGTCTCTGTGCGAATGAATCACGCATACCTCTTAATTTTCCTCTCTCCCTCTCTCTCTTTCACACACAAACACACACACACACACACACTCTCACTCACTCAGAATCGCACGTGAAGGCCGCATGTTTCCATCTCTGCCGTCTCATATGAGGACATGAACACACAAACGTCATCTCCAGAGCCACTGAGAGTCATTACATTCCTATTTATCAGTAGAAAGAATTTAGATGCATCTCAGAGTAATAATAACACTAATATAATAATAAATTATGAAAACTTAAAACATTTCTTCACGTTTTAATTTTAACAGTATACAGCTCAGTTGTGCAGCACTTTGTTTGACTAAAAAAAGTTGAATTAAATGAGAAAATAATTTAAATTAATGTCTTCATTTGATTACCAGAAAATAAATAACACATCATTTGTGGGAAATCTTTTCATAGAAATGAAATTAAAAAGAAAAAATATGGTTGTTTTTATGAATTAAATTAAGTAGCTAGTAGCCTACTATTACTATTGCTACTATTACTAGTAAATATTACAGTACACAAACATCACAGACAATGGCAGACAGAGACCAGGGCAGCTCTGGTAATGTCAATAACAGTTCTATAAATGACTTACAGGTTCTTTACAGTTATTGATGTAAACATCCCTAAAGTACCGAAAAAAGGTACCGTTGGGTACCCAACCCTAGCTGATACGATACAACATTTTTACGTATACAGCTAAACGGGTCTCCGTGTGGACGGGGCCTAAAAGTCAATAAACCTACTCTAAGCAAATCAACAAATTAGAAACATTAGTACTTACCAATTCAAGTGTAAATCAGTCGTCTTTGCATGTTTATAAACTATTACACTAACAAAGTCTGCAAAATTGCCAAATTGGGAATAGGAAGCCATCAAAAACACTGCAAATACGAGAAGGAAAATGCTGGCCCTGAGAGTGTGTTTCAGCCTGAAAGCTTTATGCACAGCTCGAAAGCAAAAGCCTTTGTTGGGTTATGTATGAGTGTGCGTGTGCAAATGGGCAGGCAATTATGCAACCTTGATGGTAAACTTTAGAGTGAACGAGTGGCAGCACTAGAGCTCTAAAATATCAGCATTAACACAATTTCAGCCTACACGGCTCTCAATGCCAACCTCAAACCACCTCCACTCTTTCTTTCTTGCGGTCTGTCTCGCTTTCCTTTGGCTTCTCACATTCCCTCTGTTATTCCGAACGCCCGTGGGCTGTATCTCTCTCTCACTCGCGCTTGTTTGATAACGTCTTCTCTTACATTTATCCTACGGTGGTTTTGTAAAGATCTAAAAAAAAACCTGTTTTTTTGATTCCAGCAGATAGTTTGTATGAAATCCAGTCCATTCACTTCCTGACCCTCACGCCAAGCCAAACGCAGTTCAGGGTGGCCTGAGTCTGGAAACTTATAAAAGTCTCTGAGGGCAGACAAGATTTCAGGAGTTGATACGGAGCAGACCAGGGGAGGGGCTAACGAGATGTGGGCGTGGCCTAGAGAGTAGCCACGTGAGAACAGAGCCAATTCCAGCAAATTCCTATTCAATGACAGCAAGGACGAACCATCTCCATGACAATTAGGGCAAATCGGGGCAGTTCGTCTGGAGGAAACATGTTTTCGATATCAGGACTTCCAAAGGGACCACTTAAAGAGAAGCACGCTGTCATCATGATTAAGAAGACGTCTTGGCAATGACATTATGTATGATATCACCCTCTATTATTAAGCCTAATATTCCCACTGTGGATTAGCAGATCATAAAACATGCCAGTAAAATCGCATTTAGGTCCTAAGGTGCTACAACAGGCAGATGGTGCGCGTTTTCCACTGAAAATCCTGGATGAGTATGTAAAAGACTGCCGTTTGTTTCAAGTCAACATCAAATGAAAACACATCCCGGAGTTCAGAAAGGTTTTTTGGAGACGATTTTTGCAGACCCAGCCAGGATTAGCTGCACCTCACTCGGAGAAGCCTTGAGCTAACTGGCACCTTGTTGCTATGGGAACTGCTGATGCTGTCATGATTTCACTATGATTGAAACTTACATTTTATGACATGACCCATCATCACTGTGGTGATGATCATTCACTGAAACCCAATTCACACGCTTCTACATACTAAGGATGTGCAAGAGTAACTGAGTAAAAACACCATTCAAACGGCAAAAATTGATTTTCCTCGGCACCTTTGCCTGCCGCAGGCAACATGTACTTTCCTACTGAATCCTTCTCCTAAATCTTACGGTTACAATTGAATATATTGGATGGCACCCAATGCTGAGGAGATGCTGTTTGCTTCCAAGTGGCAACATTTAGATTTTCATTGTATTCAGTTCTTATTGGAGTCACAGTATGAAATTAACACCCGTTACCAGCCAAATGCGGGTTCTTTTTAAACAGCCGCAGGTATTTTGATCTTCTACCATCTCGGACTGACATTTAACAAGAAATACAAATTGCTTAGAAGCACATATGCATCTAAAGAATTACATATTGCTGAACAGACATAATCAAAGCTTTAAATGAGCATGAGTTGCTGTTCGTTCAAGAAGGACTCTATAGGTATAGCTGGCATTGACTTTGACATACCTTTTTTATTATGAATAATACACAATCTTAATCTCACATACTAAACAGGAGAGATAGTATGATAAATGGGATTCAGCAGTCTTTCTGTGAAATATTAAGTCAATACTTTCTGTGGGGAACAACAACAAACAGGTTTACATGATGTAGAGCTGCACGATTCTGGATAAAAATATATTAATTTGAACAAAATAAAAAATTATTTGAATAGAGTCAATGTCGCATTCATAATGACTTGTTTTGGCATTTGTGAATTAATATTTTATATAAATGATTCAAAGACAAACACTTTTTTTAAACACTCACTTGTTGCCCCTGGCGTAAAGTCAAGCAATACATAAGTGTCAAAACCCTTTCAAAAGATGATTTACTCTTATTTTGATCACTACCGTAGACATCAGTGTTTATACCCAACTTTTCTCCCCTGTTAATTAAAGTGCCCCTATTATGGTTTTTCAAATATTCCCTTTCATGCAGTGTGTAATACAGCGGTTTGTGAATGTAAACGTTATGCAAAGTTGTAAAGTCGAAAGTGCACGATAAATAAAGTTATTGTCTCCCAAAATAAAGAATCGACTCTGAACTGCCTATACTAGTTTGTGTTTCGAATCCCACTGTGTAGGGATGCACGATATTGGATTTTTGATGATATCCGATATGCCGATATTTTTCAACTCATTTTGGCCGATGCCAATATCGATACCGAACCGATATATCTTTATTTTTACCCTTTGTTTGGAAACCACCATTTTGAGCTAAAACATTTTATTTTCTCCTTACTAAAATGATACTTGTTAAAAGATAAATAAATGTTAATAAAGTTATTTTTATAATAAGTGTATATTAAAAGCGCTGAAAATAATAATAAAGTCAGTGATTTTTCATCTCAGACAAATGCAGTTGTAACCTAAATATTTTATTTTTGGATTTAATGTTTGTGCACATGAAGTGGGGGTGGCATGGCATTAGTTGATGCTGTATTTAGCTTCAAATAAAAAAATATACAATTATTTTAGTGCTCCTTGGATTATTTTTCATCATCCATTTCATAAAATTTTATTAGCTCACCTAAAAATAAAAATTATGTCATTATTTACTCAACCCTCAAGTTGTTCCAAACCTGTAAAAAAAATATTTTGAAGAATATGGGTAGTTGATGGACCCCATATCTTTTTTCCTTCTATGGAAGTCAATGGGGGCCATTCACTTTTTGGTTACCCATTTTCTTCAAGATATCTTCTTTTGCTTTCAGCAGAAACTCAAAAGGGTTTAGAACAACTTGAGGGTGAGTAAATGATGACAATTGTCATTTTTGGATGAACTATCCCTTCAATATTGATTTGTCGATTAGATGTTCAGGCATTCCAATGACTGAAAATATGTACTTTTGCTCATTCCTAAACTGTTGTATTATCCTTTGGTTTATGACAATGCACTAAATAATGTTATCATCTCTAAAGCAACAGAGCTAATGTGCACAAGAAGTTCACTGAACTTGCGAGAGAGAGTCAAACCGCTCTGGGAGTGTTTGGGCACAGGGCTAGTGGAGGTGTATATTTAAACCTGTCTGGCTGAAACTAGAGATTATGTGTGTCTCATACCAAACACCTGAGGCAAAATGCTCTCATAGCTCTCTGTCTGTGTCCGACTCACGCCAGCTACATAACACAAGACTCATCGCACAACAAACAACTTTTTGTGTCATCGAGCGTGTCACACACACCACCTGTTATTTTACACATGCACTGACTAATGCCACTTTCACACGCAACTGCACAGAGGTGAATGACCGGCAACTTTAGTATTTGTGTGTTAGTATTTTGTTTGTGTACTGCATGCATTTGTTTGGATTAAATGACAGAAAGGCATGTCTGTAATGACTCTCACACATCAAACAGACATCTGACCGAAGCCTGGTTCACACTGACAGTGATTTAATCACTGGAGATTGTCCAGTCACTTTGCTGTTGGTTTTTAGTAGGCGTTTCTTATTGACCATCAAATGCAATTGACCTTAAGACGGTAGATAGTTAATCCAAAAATTGTAATTCTTCATCAATTACTCGCCCTTATTTCAAAAATAAGGTTCAAAAACCCATAAGACTTTCAGAACACAAATGAAGATCTTTTAGATGAAATCTGAGCGCTTTCGGTCCCTCCATTGAAAGATCCGCAACTACCACTTTGACACTTCAAAAAGTTCATAAAGAGACCGTAAAACTAACTCATATGAATCGAGCGGTTTAATCAAAGTCTTCTGAATAGACACGATCGCTTTATATGATGAGCAGATTTAATTTAGGTTTTTATTCACATGTAAACATCGATCAGCGAACATAGAGAACTCAAATTTGGTAAACAGAGGCTCAAGCTTGTTTACTTGACACACAAGAACCAATGAGGTTCATTCTCGCAAGCAACACGTTTGAGCTTCAGCAAGAACCAATGAGGTTTGTTCTCCTGCCTCAAGCAAGTACGGTTGAGCTTCTGTTTATTTGAGTGCTATGCATGTTTGCTGATCAAACACTGACCTTCGTAAACATTACCGAAAGTCAATGTCGAACAATGAAAACTTGTATTTTTTGAGATCGAGAACACAGCTGATTTTGCCAACAGAACAAACAAACTCTATTAAATAGCCACCTTTAATGACAGTAAAAGGTATTTTCCAAAAAAAAAGGATGTTTGTATGTGTCTGATAGTTCAGTTAAGCTTGACGGACTACAAAATGGCAGATGGCAACAAGGCTTCTCGGTGCAACAATTTGATTGGCTATTTGGCCTGTCACTCATTTATCTGTCGTAAGGTCAAGCGTCACTGTTTGAACTTCTATAGGACATCCCCGCTTGGTCGCGGGTTGGGTTAAAGTAGCCAGAGTTGAGAGGAAGGGAGGATTTTGTCTGGTTAACCTGATCTCAGTCAGGTCCTGATCAGATTCAGTGTCCTCACTCTGTGAACATAATCGCATACACACACACACACGCTCCCCCCAGGGTGCTCATCACACCTGTTTCCCAGAACTCAAAACCTTGCCTAACCAAATCACAACCCTCTGAGAACTACTCACCAAAACACAAAACTCAGGAAGTCTTTTTTTTACCATTGTTGTGTCGTATATCCGAGTGAAACAGCTCCACGAACAAGAAGAAATGTAATGCGAGATTTGCTTGTGTCCATTGGGAATTGATTGGATTGTTGTCATTTTTATTGAAGATTATGAGTGCACATGAATTTTAAATAATGATTTGGATGGATAAATAAATTATAATAAATACTGCAAAATTCTAGCCTGACAAGCCAGACCCACATCAAGATGTTGGGTCTGGGAACTCACCATTGGCAGGGCTCAATCCGAGGGGCGGGATAAACTGCTGTCTTTCAGATTCCCTCTGCACACAATAGGATAGCGCTACAACCAACCAGAGCGACGAAAAAAGGTGAAGCAGAGCTATGTTGCGTTCCACTCCACTTTTAGAAATGCACTTGCGAACTTCCCTAAGCATTTCCCCTCGGGGGAATCCCTGGTGCCATTTTAAAGTGCGTTCCACTTGGTGAAGTGGACGAGGGAAGTTTATATGGACAGACCCGATTTTGACGAAACAACCCAAACACACCTATATACATATAGAATGCTGCATTAAACAATTTCGTAAAGGAAAAAAATAAATAATAAATCAACTCCATTGTGGATTTGAAGTGATCAAGGGCTTAGGACGTTCCAGTTCAGTCCATTGCAAAGGTTCCTCCAGTAGTGGGCACTCATGCAACATAAGCAATGACGCACATCCGAGTGAACGAGACGGAAGAAAGTTAGCAAGTGAAGGGCATAATAAAAATGAACTGGAACACAGCACAAGTTGATAGATTAAACTTTCGCCGTATCCGGTCGGCAAACCTCTTCCTTTCTTAAGAATGATTTCAGTGCCGTTCTTTGTTCTTTTCTCAAAGAAAAGCTTAACTCCAAGTCTTCCAGAGTCGCGGCCAAAGTGGATTCAAAAGACAGCTGTTCGTCAGCTTCTTTGTTTACAAGTAGCACGCGGAACCGCCACAACTCTGGGTCATTATGTTAAGCCCGCCCACAGACTCTATACACGATGTGATTGGCCTGACCAGAGTTTGGTTTTTCAGGCTCACAAGCCAACAGAGATTTGCTAGATGACCCTGGCTGCAAATTACATTTGCTTCCGCTGCGTCTAGATTTAGGCTAGCAAAATTCCATAAAAAATAAGACTGAGTTGTCCATTTTGACTAGGGATGCACCGGTTGACCGGCCAAAAATCGGTTTTCTTTGTATTTTTCTGCCAATTTTCCGGAAATGCGCGCGCGTGCACATACGCCTATATTGTAATAATTTGCGAACATGTCACTTGTGTGTTACAAACGGAAACTGGAGAACTGAGGGAAGAGACGAGATACGCTGAAGGGAATGAAGAGCCGCTTTCCTGCGCGAGCTGAAGTTGCGCGAGCTTACGTCTCCGCGCCCTGCACAAGAGCAGATAGTGAGCGTTTGTTCAGCTCAGCTTCTCACGTGTTGGATCGAGTGAGAACGAAACAGACTAACTTGTGACAAAGCCGAAATACTTCTTTTTGTAGCCTAAAGAAGAACATGCATGCACTTTTGAAATGAAATACTATCAGTTCTGTAGCCTATAGGATGATCATTTTTATTTTACCTTAAAATTACATTGACTTAATTTGATTTAAAAAGCACCTGCTGTAGCATCTTAGTTTTTTTTCGTTGCACTAAACATTATTTGATTTAACATTTTGGAACAATTATATACTTTGGTTTTATTTAATTTCACTGGTAAAGACTTTTTTTTCTTTACACTGAATTTAAAAACAAATGCTGATTTAAGTAACATCTTTGTTTGGATTGCAGAATATGCAGTTGTTGCCTTTAATTTCCCCTTTCAGCCTTTTAATTTACAATTCAATTTCCTAGAGAGCAAAAACACTACAAAAAAAGCCCCCCAAAAATGGCAAAACATTAAGTGGGCTTTCAATGGTCTTAACCATTTTAATTACAACTCGCTGGTCAGGAAATGAGCAAGAATTGCACAAATACAGTAGATAAAGTAACTCAGCACGGAATAGCCTTCCCCAAAAAGAAAAAAAAGAGTCAGTGTTGTTCCTCTCAGTGTTAATGGCTTCAAACATTTCATGAGTGCCTGAAAAATGTCTATTCGTTTGAGTTTAATGTGAGACCAAATACTCACAATAGGGTACAAATCTGGACTCTGACCAGCCAAAACATGAGCAGGGCTCGACATTAACACTTGTCTGCTTGTCCAGGACAAGTGGATTTTTTGAAAGGGCAAGTGAAAGAGAATTTTACTCGCCCAACCGGACAAGTATCCTGATTAAAATGTCAACAACAAAAAAATTATTCTGCATTCATTTAGTGTAAGTGGCGATTGAAGTGAATAATAGTATAATATATAATGTACTGATTAGGGATGGGCAACAGTGGTCGAGTAATCGAGTACTCAAACGTGACAGCGATCATCGATCATGAGAACGATGATCGCCCTGAAAAAAATATATATTTGTCTCTTTTTTATTGGTTATTGCGTCGTTTTGCGCGGTACCAGAGGTCTGATTGGTTAGTGTTATACAGCACGCCTGAAACTGAGGCGTGCACTGCAGTGATGTCTGGAATCACTGTGATCATTGAATGGTTAGTGCAAGATGTGCAGCGCCAATCTGTCATAGCCTACATAGCATTATAATGAGAACACGATGGAAATTAGAAGCGAGAACACTCAGAGAACTAGCGAGAACACTCAGAGAACTAGCGAGAACACTCAGACTGCATGAAGTTCATGTGCGCATTCGCGTCCTTTTCTGCCGATGCACGTTGTAAGATTACTTGTATGTTGTCTATCTTATTAATCTAATATAAGAAGCGTTTGGTTGAGCTTAAGCTAGCAAAGCGCTGCCGTTATACCGGCTGTTGTTCATTCTCTTCAGTTTCAGCTCAAACGCATATTTCATGCTCGACATGATGGTTTAGAGACAGTCATATTCTTTTTAGATAGGCTATTTCTTTCTCAGAATCATTGATATTAGTAATGCAGCAGTGCTTTACTGTTCTCATATTTTTTAACAGTAGACCTATAGTTATTTAAAGTTGTTTTTCGTTATGAGTTTGAAAACGCGCAGTGATGTCTGTAAACACTTCGATCATGAATAATAAAATGAAGTGCATGATGTGCAGAGTCAATCTGTCAAAGCATTATAATGAGAACAGGATTTTAATAAAATGTTGTTTCTGTGTGCTTTCGTTGTCCGTGTCTCAGCGTTGTTAAGGGAAGAGCGCATTCAAAATGTTCCGTTTCAAACCCTTCGCCTGTAAAATCTAGCACGCTGAAGTTCACGTGCGCATTCACGTCCTTTTGTGTTGATTTATGTCGTAATAGGTTCATAATAATCTTCATATTAATATTGATATAGGGTGCGTTTGGTTGAGTTTATTAACCAGCTAGCAAGCTCTGCAGGGTGGTGTTATTTCACAGTAGGGCTGCAACGACGCGTCGACGTCGTCGATGACGTCGACTACGAAAATACGTCGACGTGCGTGAAATGCGTCGACGCGTCGGCGGCACATTATTTACGTTCTAGAATGGAACAGAAGATCTAGAATAATGGCAGCTTCTGCTCCCGGGCATAGTGAAAATTATCATTTATCATATAAAGCCAGACCGCGACATTCAAAAGTGTGGGAGTACTTTAAACAGAAGCCGAGTAAAACTGTGCTTTGTTCGCTCTGTAACGCCGGTTTCACACTGCGCGCGCAGGCAGAGCAGAAGCTGTGCGCGTGGAGAGCGGGAGCTTTCACACTGCCAATCAGTGTTGCCAAGTCCGCTTTTTTCCGCGGAATTGGGCTACTTCTACACTGTTGCCGCGGGCTGTGTCTCATGTCCGCGGGTTGAAGCAAAAAAACACACATATTTAACCCCCCGAACGCGATGTTTACCAGATAACCTCCCCGAAACGCGATTGGGCTTGTTTTGAGTAACGAATGGGTGGGTTTTGTTGTGTAAACCTGGCAACCCTTCCAGTGTTCTCTCGCGCAGCTGAACCGTGGCGCGTGTATTGCAACAGACGGTCACATTTTCCGGGGTTCTTCTCCGACCCCAGTACGTCTCGTGCTTTTATTTATTATGGGCTGCATATATCTCCTGTTAATGCGACCTGGTTCCCCTCTGTCCCAAACACATATGCATAAAACATGCTGTATATAGGTAGTTTACATGATTAAAGTAACATTAAAGTTAAGATATGCCTCTAGCTTTAATCATTTAAATGTGTCTTTGAAGTTTGGGCTAAAACTTCTGGCAGCTTTAGTCGTTGTTTATGCACATGTATCTTCAAAATAGACGACTAGTTATACTATATTAAAACTATGCTGAAAGCTCCTGTATGTGAACCTTTTGCAGATAAATACAAGTGCATTTTCGTTTACTATTGACACAAATCAATAAGTAAATCATACTCAACTACTAGCCTATAGTAAACAACTTTTCCTAATTAGGCCTACTCTGTATACATTTTATTATGAATAGTATCATTATATATTATGTTTAAAAAGCTTCTTGTGTTCATATATTTCATTATAAAATGGCATACTATGTACACTACCTTTCCTGAAATACAATTAATATTGTCATCATTCATTGATTTCATGTTAAAATAATATACAAATTCACTACCCTCTTTGAAATACAATAATCAGTAAAAAAGAATCATAAGATTAATCTGGGAAAATAATCGTTAGATTAGTCGACTAATCGAAAAAATAATCGTTAGATTAGTCGACAGAAAAAATAATCGTTAGTTGCAGCTCTATTTCACAGTTTCAGCTCAAAGGCAATGCTCGATATTACTGACTTGGTTATTTGAGACGGTCATTTTATAAAGATGTTTCTTTTTCAAAGACATTTATGCATCATATTCAAGCAGTTATTTTTTGTTTTATATGTTCATGTTTTCATAAACCTGTTTTCATGTCACGTTTGTATTTGTCAACAACCATTTTCATAACAGTTTTCATTATCTCAATGACGGACAAGCCCCGCCCCCTGCACATGCCCCGCCCCCGAGTACTCGTTTTTGAGACCTATCGATGATCGAAATGAGAAATTGACAAAAATGCCCATCCCTAGTACTGATGGTAACAAGGTTGCGCTGTTGAGGCTCGTGCCGCCTCATGAGGAGAAATCATAACAAATGAGCGCCGCTCGCACAAAGAAACTCAGTTAACATCAAAATATGAAGTTTTTATATTTATAACATACGGTACAGTTAAGCAACATCACACGACCAAGACCATCACGATTGAAAATGTGACACTGATTTCATTTCATCTTTGAATGAATGACCTGCTTTAGTTTCATGCTTAAAAGTATCATTCTTTCAAACATTTCTTTATTTGTATATTCAATCTCATACAAATGTTTTAATGCAGTTGTAATTGTTCAGTGTGAATTATTTAATTTGACCGGTAACAGCCCTATAGTGTGTTATTATTCTAATTGAATTTATTGATCAAATTTAAGAATTTCAAATGAAAGATGAAGCATATATTTAAAAAATATCTATTTTTATATTTCATTTATTTTTATTACACTTTTATAAAGGTAAAAAAAATATCATAAATATGCAGATTTAAATTAGTTAAAGATGACTGAACATTGATGCTTCAGAATAAATTATATTTACAACAAAAAATTTGTTTTTACATTTTCAGACAAGCTAGTTTTTTACTAGGACAAGTGAATGGTCGATTTGAAAAGACATGAAAAGGCTAATGTCGAGCCCTGATGAGCATGATGTTGATGAGCTGATGACTTGTTCTCAAGCTATTTCTTGGTTGTCCTTACACTTTGGGCAGGAGCGTTGTCCTTCTGAAAAATAACATCTAATCATTTCTCTTTAGATAACTTTTCATTTGTGGGAAGCAAGTCATTCTGCAATATTCTCCTGCACTCCAAAGCTTTAAACGTCTTTTCACAGTGAAGCAGCTCATCGATACCAGCAGCTGAAAAGGCTCCGCACACAACGACATGCATTTATTATTATATATCTCTGGAGCATCACCATGTGTTTCAATGTGATTCATCAATCCACCACACACAACTTCACATATTCTGCCAAAAACTTGTTTTACTGAGACAGCAGTGGCATTTTAACAAGTACATTTGCTTAAATTTAAACTAATTACCTGATCAATAATTTATGGTTAAAGCCAGATACGTAATTTTTGCTGCTGCTTCTTCCGCTCATGTGGTGTAACGCAGCGCTGTTTTAACATATTAGATACATTTGAGTGTGTTGAAAGTTATAATGCTACTCTTTGCATTCGCCCGGCGGCTACTATGAGACACTTGTTGCACACTGCATTAAGCTAGATCGATATTAGGCGTGGTCAAACATGGTACTCGCGGTTTATTTAAACAATAAGACTAACTGTGTTGAGCTATAACCATGATTAGCTTTCTGTCAATAAATGTCTCAGAGTCCAAACAGTTGCTCACCTGTCTAAAACACATAATAATATCAAAGACTCTTCTGTGTTTCCATGGAAACCGGAAATCGAGGGTAACGCGAGTATGATGTCATTGGACACGGTTCGTGTCCTGGTTAAAATTGCTTATTTCTCTGGATTTAAACATTCTTGGAAACATTTGGAATAATGAAAGTAAGTACACAACTCAACAAAATATATTTTTCTAGTGTTTTTTTTATTTAATCCAAAAATCTTACATATTGTGCCTTTAAGACAATTAAAAGCTTAGTGTTTAGCCATTTTGACCCGTTCATTTTGCGGGTTCAGTCTGTACATAATACATATAAACACACACACACACATATATATATAGTGTGTGTGTGTGTGTGTGTGTGTGTGTGTGTGTGTGTGTGTGTGTGTGTGTGTGTGTGTGTGTGTGTGTGTGTGTGTGTGTGTGTGTGTGTGTGTGTGTGTGTGTGTGTGTGTAAAATTTGCAAATGCTTACAAAAAATGCTCACATTAGAAAATGTACAATAAGCAAGTCTATCAGTAGTAATAATAATTTGTTAATTGGCAGATTTGAGCAAATATTGGTCGATAACTAACTCAATAACTGTAACTATTGTTACCATGGTAAAGGCCAAGTGCTCAAAAACAAATAACCAAAATAAAACGCATAATATTCAAGACTCTCGAGCTGCTTTTTCACTTTCTGTGACCTCCTGTTTGTCCTAAGTGGGCAACATCATGCATGTATAGTTAATAATATCCACATATGAATTATACAGGCATAATGTGTGAGCTCAAATTGATATACATTTTCTTTAAAAACTATTTGGCAGTGAATGTATAAAATGCTAAATCATCCATAATGTACTCACATTGACAACTAAGGACATAACGTACAGATATATGACACACATTTATGAAACATAATTTCTTTATAGTTAAGTTACTAAAGTGAAAGCTGATATAGCGATAGCGATAACATCCTCCTGACAGAATCACTGAGGAACTCTCCAGAACCGGCGTCAGATCTCATCAGGTTCTCCCTCATAGACTTTCCAGAGAAAATGACACTTTATCTCCTCACAGGAATGATTTAGCAGAAATTACACTTTATCCTTTCCACAGAATCATTCCTCCTGAAACTGTTAAACACCACAATCAGATATAAAACGCGCAACGGCTCAGTTTAACCATTTAACCACCACAGGACAAGCGTTTTAATGGCCCTTCTGAAATGTTCAACTCGTTAAACTGACAATAAACTGTAGCTGCGCGTCCCCGTCACGCGTCTCTCGCGTTTCGCGTCTAAATATGCGCCATTCGCTCGAGCTGATGCGTCTCGCGGAGCGCCGCGTGGATCTTTCTGTGAAACTCCGTACGAACTTTCTGCTCTTACCTTTAGCGAACGACACCGCTCTCTTCACGACCCCGTGTGCGCCATCGTAATCCAAATATCGCGGAACTGTCGTCAAACTGAACGTGGGCTCTGATGGATATTTTGCTCGGGAGAAATGTGTGATCACACGTCCGTGATCCGCTGCTCCGTTAACGGCTCGAGCCCTACTGCACGGGGACGCGCAGAGGGCAGGGCGCTGTGGACGCGCACTTCGTGTTGGAATGTCGGAAACGCGCTTTGCTCCCAGCCAGTTTTGCTTTGATTTTCATTTGAGATTTGAAGAACATTAATGATAATAGTGACTAAAATGTAAAACCGCATTATGTTTTGAGACAAACTAACTTCAGTTTCAAATCAGAAAAAGCATTTTAAGGAGATACTTGTATTATTATTTTTTTTAAATCCGCTCCTTTGAAACTATAATACAGTATATATGTGCAAATGAGCGTTTGTCTAAGAAATAATTAAGTAAAATGTTTAATTTGCTGATACAAGCCGAGTTTTGCATAAACCGTGCACATATGCAGAGGCAGACAGGCTATTTTACTTTCTACTCAAGTAGCCTACATATTTCAAGTAAATGTACTTTATCACTGTTTTTCTTTAGAAAACATTTACTTCACTACATTCCAAAGCATAATGTCGTACAAATCTAGTACTTTATTACTAGTACTCAAGTAAAAGTAAAAAACTACTACATTTTCAATGTAATTAAGCATCAAATGATATTCAATAGTGCAGTAAAAAGTACAATATTATGTTTTGGAATGTTTTGAAGTAATCGTTTTCTAGTACATATACTTGGAAAATAAAATTACTTGGAAAGTACAAATAATTCTGTCCATTAATTTTGCCGCGAAACTTTTGCGCGCAAACTTGTAACCCCGCCCATAGGTGACATTTTCATACCTTTCTACTCAACTTCGGAAAGCTCCAAACAGGGCCACACATTTAATTTATACTGTAGCCTATATTGCCAACATGTGGTACATTTTTCATTTATTTTTACATTTTTTTTACGTTATGCAAATAAGCTCTGTGACAGGCTACTTTTTTTCTTACATGTTTCGTTCAAGATAATCTGCACAAATGAACAATGGCTTTTATGAATTTTGAAGCCTATTACTGCCAGAAGTAAAAAGCTAAATGCATGCTATAAACAAACTAGCCATGATCACAGAACTTTCGGTCTTTATTTAAAAAAACATTTTCCCAGGATTAAAGTTTGGGTTATAATAGTTTGCAAATGAGGCTAAAAGCGGACCATCGAGTAGATGAGTTTACCTATTCAATGTGATCACATTTAATGACTCAGAAAACCTCTAGTCCCATTTAGCGACTTGTTTACAACCGCCTTTTTCAAGACAAGCAAAAGCTTTTTAAATCACAATAATAATATATAATACTGGTATGGTGAATTTTATTTTGAAGAGTAAAACGTGTTAAAGGCACAATATGTAAGATTTTTGGATTAAAATATCCAAAACCGACTAGAGAAATGTTATATATTTTGTTGACTTGTTGAATTATCCCAAATGTTTCCGAGAATGTTTAAATCCAGAGAAATAAGCCATTTTAACCAGGACACGGATCGTGTCCATGCATCGCCTATCAATGACATCATACTGGCATAACCCTCAATTTCCGTTTTTATTTTGTAGAAACCACGCACTGTAAAAAAATAAATAAATAAAAAATCGTAAAAAAATGGTAAATGACTAAACGTAAAATTAAAGTAAAATATCTTAATTCAAATAAATTGCAAAAACAACGAATCACTGTTATATATCTCAACACAGTTCTTAGTGTTTAAATCTTGTTTTCTTGATTTACAGCAAGTACCATGTTTTACCATGCCTAATATCGATCTAGTTTACTGCAGTGTGAACAAGAGTCTCATAGTAGCCGCAGAGCGAACGCACAGACTAGCATTATAACTTCCAATACACTCTGTATTGAAAATGGATCTAATGTGATAAAACAGCTACGCCATTGTTTTGAATAAGCGACCTCTAGCGGCGAAAAATTACATATAGTGGCTTTAATGTCCCATAAAACCTCTGTGGTCCCATATAGCGACTTGCTTACAACCGCCTTTTTCAAGAAAAATAAATGCTTTTTTTAAAAATCACTAGAGGGTATTACTGGATATTACGTATTATTTTATGTTGTTGAATAAAACATGAAAATGATGTGAATTTGTGTTAACCTCAGACCAAAAAGTGCTAAAACGTTAACTTGTTTCCAGGTTTTGGCCAACAAAAATACTGCATCACTCTTGAGACAGAGAACTGTACAGCAAAACCACATGCTGTCATACAGGCATTCTCTTTCACTTAGAGACATCAGTTAATGAAGTGCATATGTTTATGATGCATCTCAATATGAGAACATTCACATGGTCCAGGAATCCAGTCGGCCCCGAATCCTCCTCCAGAGACTGAATGAGTCTGTGAAATCTTTTTATCTGCTATCACCCTTAATTTGAGAGTTGCAATCCTTTGAAGTGAATTATGGGTTGTTTTCAACATAATGTCTATGGATAACATCAGAAAAACACATTTACGGTAATGGAAACCCAACGGAAGCATTCAAAGCATCTTTGTTTTAGAAACCTCAGTGTAATCTCATTGCATTTTTGTGGAGAACTGCTGCTATTCAAAACCCATCGAAAATGAAATTAAACATTCCAGACTTTTTACTGTTTTATGGTGCTTATTTGCTAGCTTGACACCTGGTTGCTATATGCTTCCGATGTTGTAAAAAAGAGGAGTGTGAAAATTCTGCCTTTTGTGTCCTGAAAGAAAGGCATGAATTATTCCTCGAAGCCGATAGCTTTTTTTCTTTTGTGTCAGCTGAAACTCATGCATAAACCATCACTACAATATTAATCTAATACATATCTGACCGTAGCTCATGAAATATCGCAATGCAATTTGAGGCATATTTCTTTTCCTCTATGATACAGCAACCACATCTAGGGCAGAATATTGAAGGATGAGAATGACAGAAGTATAGACCGTCATCAGCCGCGCAAATGCAGGAATATCCTATTCCCTCATTACGGGACAAAGCTGATTCAGAGAAAGTGTTGCTGAGCTCATTGTGTGTGGGTTATTGGTTTGTGTGACTATTGTCTGTGGGTTCAGGGTGGCCATTCAGTATGAGAGACAGGAAATGAGCTCCACATCTCATGACTCACACACGCCACATCCTAACCCTGATGGATCCTGTCTCCTCTCCTCTCCTCTCCTCTCCTCTCCTCTCCTCTCCTCTCCTCTCCTCTCCTCTCCTCTCCTCTCCTCTCCTCTCCTCTCCTCTCCTCTCCTCTCATCTCCTCTCCTCTCCTCTCCTCTCCTCTCCTCTCCTCTCCTCTCCTCTCCTCTCCTCTCCTCTCCTCTCCTCTCCTCTCCTCTCTCTAATCTAATCCAATCCAATCCTACATGTTGTTTCTCCCATTTGAGGAAATGAAAAACATCCCGAGGGCAAAGGGAGTCTCATTTTATTGATATGAGATTGCATTCAGCTGGATCCCTGAACACAAACAGCAGGCCTCACATCAGCCGTCTCTCTTCGCTTTGGGCAAAAGAGAGAGAGAAAGATGAACAATTCCACGCTTTGTAAAAAAAGTTCAGCCAAAAATGGAAATTTTGTCATCATTTAGCTATTTAAAGGCAGGGTAGGCGATTTGTCCCAGAAACATTTTGTTGTTATGCTGGTTGAAAGTCTCTTAACATCCTGATAGCAATCATTAAGTTAAGTGGTCTAAATGTATATATATATCATCTGTGGAAGGCGTAGGACCATAAAATGTTCTTCCAATCATTGCATTCGGTCCGAATTTGGTACCTGCCTCTCGACGCATGTATTTTCATAATGTCATCAGCAAGGAAAAGCTTTTTAAATCACAATAATAATATATATTACTGGTGAATTTTATGTTGAAGAGTAAAACGTGTTAAAGGCACAATATGTAAGATTTTTGGATTAAAATATCTAAAATATCTAAAACCGACTAGAAAAATGTTATATATTTTGTTGACTTGTGTACTTAAATGATCCCAAATGTTTCCAAGAATGTTTAAATCCAGAGAAATAAGCCATTTTAACCAGGACACGGATCGTGTACGTGCATCGCCTATCAATGACATCATACCCGCATTACCCTCGATTTCCATTTTTATTTTGTAGAAACCATGCACTGTAAAAAAAAAAAAAAATCGTACAAAAATGGTAAATGACTGGAAGCTATGGCTGCCAAACAAAAATCATCAGCGCATTTCATGCTATGCAGAATTAGACAGGCGTTATACTCGGAGCGGTTCGTAACTCAAATTTACGCGGTTCAATGTCAACCATATCAAAGGAGAAATGAATCTGCAGCAGTCAGGTGGTACTGGTCAGTTCTCTTTAAGTTGTTTATGTTGTATTATTGTAATGTTATGTGCTTTCAGACATGAGGTAGGCTAGTATACCGCCGTCTTTTGTTTGCTCCCTGCTGTACTTTTCATGTGTTTTGAAGGAGGCGTGGCTTTGGAGACGCTCTGAAGGGAGAGTGGGATCCACTGATCTATATAAATGTCATTTATATAGATCAGTGGTGGGATCTTACGCTGGATTCACACGGGGCGTCGGCGTCGATGCTTGGTGGTGGGCGTGTCTGAAGCTAGTGCTGACACGATCGTCATAGTGACAATAGCCAATCACATTACTTTACCGGTGTTGCATGAACACAATAGACCCTTTTCACATTTCCGGGTTTCTCAGAGCAGAAGTCGTCATAGTTGGGTTAACTATTGTAGTTGTGAATGAGAGAATACATAAAATGTTTTTTTTTGTGTGCCCATTTGCTCAAATAGCAAAAGAAAAACATCACAATAGTGATTTTACAACTTTCAAAAAGAGGGACCATCACTCCCATAGCTGTAGAAACATAAATGTACATACTTTTAAAGGGTTAGTTCACCCAAAAATGAAAATTCTGTCATTAATTACTTACCTTCATGTCGTTCGACACCCGTAAGACCTCCGTTCATCTTCGGAACAGATATTTTAGTTGAAATCTGATGGCTCTGAAAGGCCTCCATTGGCACAATGGCACTTTACACTCTAAAGACCCTTAAAAGGTACTAAAGACGTCGTTACAAAGTCCATCTCACTACAGTGGTTCTAAAATAACTTTATGAATCGGCGACAATAGTTTTTGTGCGCAAAAAAACCCTAAATAACGACTTACATAGTGATGACGATTTCAAAACACGGCATCATGAAGCTTCGAAGCGTTATGAATCAGTGGGTCGAATCATGATTCGGATCGCGTGTCAAACCGCCAAACTGCTGAAATTTGGTGATTCAAACTGCTGATTCGACTCACTGATTCATAACGCTTCGAAGCTTCATGATGCCGTGTTTTGAAATCGTCATCACTATGTAAGTCGTTATTTAGGGTTTTTTTGCGCACAAAAACTATTGTCGCCGATTCATAGTTATTTTAGAACCACTGTAGTGAGATGGACTTTGTAACGACGTCTTTAGTACCTTTTAAGGGTCTTGAGAGTGTAAAGTGCCATTGTGCCAATGGAGGCCTTTCAGAGCCATCAGATTTCAACTAAAATATCTGTTCCGAAGATGAACGGAGGTCTTACGGGTGTCGAACGACATGAGGGTAAGTAATTAATGACAGAATTTTTGTTTTTGGGTGAACTAACCCTTTAAAAAAAAAAAAATGAAAATACAAAAAACGTTGAAGGATTTACGATATTGATGACCGTTAAAACATGTCATCACAGTCTGTGAAAAGGGTCTATTGGCTAGCGTTTGCGCTAGGGTATTTGCATAGGTGATCTGATTGGCTGACGCCTGCGGTGCGACTCAACAGAACGCGGGAGTGGGAGCGTTTAAAAGCACAAGCAGGAGTCGTTCAGCGGACCGGCCCGCTGATAGATGCCTGCATTCAAATGCTCCCGAGTGTCTCTGTGTAAACGCTGGGTGAAAAGCGTCATTGATGGGTTTTTTTTGAAGCGCTGATCATTGTAGCCAATCACAGACATATTTGATGAGCGTGTGAGCACAACGGCCAATCAGAGGTGTTTACGATTCCGTTGTTTACATTTCAGTACTGACTGGGTACCGAAGTTGGTACTTTTGACAACACTTCAACGTAAATGAGGAGCGTTAACGCTGTAACGATCACCAGCTGGAGTGCCCTTGAGAGCCACCAGAGGGCACTCCACACATAAGACTATATTCACTCACCTACTACATTTCCCATAACTCACTGCCCGGACTCATCATCACTTATCACTGATCACATTCACCTGTACTTCATTTACTGATTGCATTTCACCTGTGTCTCACCATCCTGTTATTTCCTGTCTATTTAAACCTTGGTCATTCATTTACTCACCGCGAAGTCTTGTTTAGTGTTACGCTGCAATTCCGAGCATTCTCCTGTTTTCTTGTCTCCTGGTTTTCTTGTTTTGGATTTCTTGCCCTGTTCCCTGGATTATTCTCTTGCCTCTGGGCCCTGCCTGTTTTGTTTGTTCGTTTCTTTGTTGGGACTGCCTGTCTGTGTATGACCATTGCCTGTACTTTGGATTACGCCTCTGGATTGCCCTCAAATAAAGCTGCGAGTGGATTCTCAACCCTTCTGTCTCAGAGCAGTTCGTAACAGAAGACTTCGCCACTATGAATCCAGCAGCACAGTTAATGCGTCTCCGTCAGGGAGATCGCCCCATCGAGGACTATGTAGAGGACTTCATTGAGCTGGCCCATTTGACTTCAATGGACGAGGTATGCCTCATGATATTTTTCAGAGGAGGACTATCTGAGCCACTCAGTTCTATCATGCCTTTGCATGATCCTAATTGCTCTCTAAAAAAGTACATTGACATTGCATTGCAACTGAGCGGTTCTGCTTTTACAGTGGGTATAATGGAGAAGGATAGTGACATACCCACTGCATCTGCTATGCATGTGTCTTCGGACGACATGGCCACCAGTCCAGTCGGGCCTGCAATTCACGCCAGTCCAGCCGAGCCCGCACTTCACGCCAAATCTGCCGAAGCCAAGGCAGTATGCGTCATGCCCGCCAAGCTAGAGTCTTCATCGCTGGTCCTGTCCAGCTCAGAGCCCTCGTCATCGCTGGTCCTGTCCAGCTCAGAGCCCTCTTCATCGCTGGTCCTGTCCAGCTCAGAGCCCTCGTCATCGCTGGTCCTGTCCAGCTCAGAGCCCTCGTCATCGCTGGTCCTGTCCAGCTCAGAGCCCTCTTCATCGCTGGTCCTGTCCAGCTCAGAGCCCTCTTCATCGCTGGTCCTGTCCAGCTCAGAGCCCTCTTCATCGCTGGTCCTGTCCAGCTCAGAGCCCTCTTCATCGCTGGTCCTGTCCAGCTCAGAGCCCTCTTCATCGCTGGTCCTGTCCAGCTCAGAGCCCTCGTCATCGCTGGTCCTGTCCAGCTCAAAGCCATCTTCACCGCTGGTCCTGTCAAGCCCAGAGACAGAGCTTCACGTCACTTCTGCCGATCCAGAGACAGAGCTTCACGTCACTTCTGCCGATCCAGAGACAGAGCTTCACGTCACTTCTGCCGATCCAGAGACAGAGCTTCACGTCACTTCTGCCGATCCAGAGACAGAGCTTCACGTCACTTCTGCCGATCCAGAGACAGAGCTTCACGTCACTTCTGCCGATCCAGAGACAGAGCTTCACGTCACTTCTGCCGATCCAGAGACAGAGCTTCACGTCACTTCTGCCGATCCAGAGACAGAGCTTCACGTCACTTCTGCCGATCCAGAGACAGAGCTTCACGTCACTTCTGCCGATCCAGAGACAGAGCTTCACGTCACTTCTGCCGATCCAGAGACAGAGCTTCACGTCACTTCTGCCGATCCAGAGACAGAGCTTCACGTCACTTCTGCCGATCCAGAGACAGAGCTTCACGTCACTTCTGCCGATCCAGAGACAGAGCTTCAAGTCACTTCCGCCGATCCAGAGACAGAGCTTCACGTCACTTCCGCCGATCCAGAGACAGAGCTTCACGTCACTTCCGCCGATCCAGAGACAGAGCTTCACGTCACTTCCGCCGATCCAGAGACAGAGCTTCACGTCACTTCCGCCGATCCAGAGACAGAGCTTCACGTCACTTCCGCCGATCCAGAGACAGAGCTTCACGTCACTTCCGCCGATCCAGAGACAGAGCTTCACGTCACTTCCGCCGATCCAGAGACAGAGCTTCACGTCACTTCCGCCGATCCAGAGACAGAGCTTCACGTCACTTCCGCCGATCCAGAGACAGAGCTTCACGTCACTTCCGCCGATCCAGAGACAGAGCTTCACGTCACTTCCGCCGATCCAGAGACAGAGCTTCACGTCACTTCCGCCGATCCAGAGACAGAGCTTCACGTCACTTCCGCCGATCCAGAGACAGAGCTTCACGTCACTTCCGCCGATCCAGAGACAGAGCTTCACGTCACTTCCGCCGATCCAGAGACAGAGCTTCACGTCACTTCCGCCGAGCCTGTGTCTTCGGACAAGATGGCCGACTCCACGCCTGTGTCTCAGGACAAGATGGCCGACTCCACGCCTGTGTCTCAGGACAAGATGGCCGACTCCACGCCTGTGTCTCAGGACAAGATGGTCTTCACGGAGCCGGTATCTGTTCCCGAGCCGGTGTCTGTTCCTGACACGGTGTCTGTTCCTGTTCCCGAGCCGGTGTCTGTTCCTGTTTCTGAGCCGGTGTCTGTTCCTGTGCCATGGTCTCCTCCCTGGCCGCCTGAAGGGTCGTCTCCGCCCTGGTCGCCTGCACAGCCTGATCCGCCCTGGTCGCCTGCACAGCCTGATCCGCCGTGGCCTCCCAGCTTGCCGCAGTCTCCAGGTCGTCATCCACTCCACGGGCCTGGCCCTCCATCCCGCCCCCGGGTCCGCCTCTGCTCCTCCTCCCTCCGTGACAGTTTTAGGAGCGTCTGGAATCCGCTCCTTAGAGGGGGGGCTATGTAACGATCACCAGCTGGAGTGCCCTTGAGAGCCACCAGAGGGCACTCCACACATAAGACTATATTCACTCACCTACTACATTTCCCATAACTCACTGCCCGGACTCATCATCACTTATCACTGATCACATTCACCTGTACTTCATTTACTGATTGCATTTCACCTGTGTCTCACCATCCTGTTATTTCCTGTCTATTTAAACCTTGGTCATTCATTTACTCACCGCGAAGTCTTGTTTAGTGTTACGCTGCAATTCCGAGCATTCTCCTGTTTTCTTGTCTCCTGGTTTTCTTGTTTTGGATTTCTTGCCCTGTTCCCTGGATTATTCTCTTGCCTCTGGGCCCTGCCTGTTTTGTTTGTTCGTTTCTTTGTTGGGACTGCCTGTCTGTGTATGACCATTGCCTGTACTTTGGATTACGCCTCTGGATTGCCCTCAAATAAAGCTGCGAGTGGATTCTCAACCCTTCTGTCTCAGAGCAGTTCGTAACAAACGCAGATGCCCGTGTGAATGCAGCGTCATGCTTTCAAAGCCTCTGAAAATATCCTACCCTACCTTTTAATGTCATGTTGTTCCAAACTCTGATTATTTTCTTTCTCCTGTGGAACACAAAAGACCATTTAAAAAAGATACATTCATAGTTTTCTTTTTCCATGCAATTTCAATGAAAGGGGATTGGATCTTTAAATAGAGCACCATAAAAGTAGTCCTTACAACTATATTCAAAGTCTTCGGAAGTCACATGATAGCGTTTTTGGAAACTGACTTCATTTTATTAATGATAATCACTGAGTCAGTGAGTTGAACTTGAGAACCCGATTAGTTTGATTCACAAATGAGTCATTCAATCTGGTTTTGTGAATAGTTGATTCACTGACACGATTCAGTTGAAAGAATGAGCCATTCACAATCAGGGATGTAAAAATGTCTTCAAAATGTCATTTGCGGTCCACAGAAGAAAGTGTGAGTTTTGAACAACGCAAGGTTGAGTAAACAACGCCAGAGTGCACTATCGCTTAAATACATTTTACCGCCCTTTTTACACAGTGAAGGCCATGGGGTTTAAAAGGAAGTTCGGTCATCTGACCCTCCTGTGCCGTACACTCCATTCCTGACAGATGACAGGAAGTCCTGCTGTCTGACAGGAAATGGACATGACAACAGAAAGGAAATTACACATGTCCCAGAGTCCTGTGCAGCTGGAGCCAAACTCTTCTCTATATTGGGCTCAAATATTATTTGGACACTAAAATCAAGGTTATTACAGTTAACTGAAACTAAAACTACTTGAAACAAAATAAAAAAACCTTAAACCCTTATGTCTCCGTCCCGCTAGCGGGATGCTTGGCACTTTTATTTTTATCATCATAAATTAGGTATCATTCGAAAGCTTAAAAACTAAAAAATCATCCTGTGAAAACCATTTTGAAATCTGACATTGCGTTACCATGGAAACTTTAAAATCTTTTAGCCGGCGGTGTTTCATATTACAAAATGTAACAAGTTTGTCCTAATCTTGACAAATCACATTTTGTCGGAAAGGTCTGAGACTCAAGGTTCTATATTTGGCGACTGTTTTGTGATCATAGAAGTGATATTGTGACAAATTTATTAATTTGTCACAGGAGAACAACAGGAGTACTATCCTTTTAAAACTGTCCAAAATTGATTTTGACTTTTGGTTACACTTTTTGTGACGTAGTTACATTGTAATTACATAAATAAGTACTGAGTAATAATAATTAACTACATGTACTTACTATAGAGCTACAGTTAGGGTTTGGTTTAGTGTTAGTTACTTGTAATTATGCATAATTTACTGTTAGTACTATAGTACATGTAGTAACATGTAATGTCACCTTAAATTAAAGTGTTTTTCTCTTTTTTTTTACACCCCTCTCGCACTCTTCCATTAAATAAAAACACCAGAATCGCAGTTTTTCCACCAGAGGCACTGGGTTTCTTAATATAAAAACCTTTAATTAATTCACACCTGCTTAAGCCCAACTGGGTTACAGCTGTTCAGTAGCAGCCTTCTGAAGCATTGCAGTTCAGCTAACCGTCTGTCCTGAGAACTATCACACTGCTGTCTCTAGCGCTCCATCCCAGAAGGAACAAAATCAAATTAATTAATAGCAACCGTCTAGCAAATAACCCGGAGGAGAGAATCAGACACTCATCAATGTCTTCATACATTTGCTTTATTGAATTCTTCAAAATGTCAAGAACATACAGGGAATTCAGTAACTCCAGCACAAAGACACCAGCTACAGATGAACCTGCCTCTCTGCACAGGAACACAACATCGCACTTTCTTACATAATATCAAAGAAATTACAAGTATAAAATTCAGCTTAAAATCAAAATAACATGTATACATGCAGACGAAATCACAACCTTTCTAAAAGAATGTTTTTTTTTACATTTTAATAACGCGCAGCGATGTATGGCAAACGTGAACCGCTAAATAAAAAAATAAAAATTAGCAGATTGTAAAAACAGCATTGTAAAAAAATAAATAGGAAACAACTGAATAATTGCTTGACACAAAATGGTGGTCGCCGCAGGATAGGAGGAGGGGCTACTGCATGAGGGGGCGTGGCCTCATAATTACCTGAAGGCGAATCAGAGCAGTGCGTTATCGCACACGTGGATCATATTCACATGAAAAGCGAGAACACTGTGGCGTGCAACTACCTGTCGAGGCGGTTGACCACGTCCCTGACGGTGCTGATCAGGTGCTGGTGCTCCTGTGGGCTGGACAGAATGATGCTGTGAAGCTTCTTCATGTAGGAGTCGATGGAATTGAGTGTGGGCATCTCTCCGCTGCCTGCAGGAACATGGGAAAGTCAGCCGGGAACAGTTTATCTTTCACATAACGGTAACATCGGATTCACAGTTGAAACAGCCTTCACTCAAATAAGCTTGTTCGGGAATAAAAGCAAGTTATATGTTGGCAATATTTGACAGATTATTTTTTACATTATTGGAAATGTATTTATTTAGTTACATTGAAGACATTAATGTTACAAAAGATAATTTTTTTTTGCTTTCTATTAATCAAAAAATATTTTTTGAACATTAATTCATCATATTAGAATGATTTCTGAAGGATCATGTGACATTGTAGGATCATGTGACACTGGAGTAGGCTAATGACGCTGAAAATTCAGCTTTGACGTCAGGAATAAATTACAAAAATAAATGTAAAGTATATTAAAATATAAAACAGTTAATTTATAATAATATTTCACAATATTACAGTTTTTACTGTGCTGTTTTTACTTTTTGATCAAATAAATGCAGCCTTGGTGAGCATAAGAGACCTCTTTCAAAAACATACTTGTATTATTATTATATTATAGTAAATATACAGTACATACACATACATTGTTTAAATAATTTATATACATATTTATATTAATATATTTAATCTAACATAAAACACATATACGTACACACATTAATTAATTAATATAAAAAATAAAATAAATAATATATTTTATTATAATTTTTTTATGAATTAATATTGGGAACAAGCACAACCAGGATCTCTGTATTTTATTTACATTCAATGAATTGAAAAGAAAAATTACTAGAAAAAAATTGAGATATATATATATTGAAAGGTGATATGCATTTAAATATTCCAGGCATAGTATTTATATCTACACTGTTCAAAATATTAGTGTGAAATTACAGTATATTCCAGTTTATTAATTGCCAGACTTTCACAGTAATTCCACAGTAGGACTTGTCTTGTGTCTAACTGCACTCTTGGAATATCATTCTACAGTGCATATGTACTATGAAGGTACCCAGCATGCAGTGCGGCATGAATAGATTATGCTGTGGAGTTTCTTGATTCTTGTTCGTTTTATCTGTGCTGCGGAACTTATATTTGGTTCACTTTTAGCAGCATTTTGTAATGTTCAGAAAGTATCTTTTTTATTATTATTATTTGTGTGTTTATTTGTTTTGTATTATTTTATAATTTATTATTGAGTGTCCATTGTTGTGTTTTGTATGTCGAGTATTGCATCATTAGGTGATGGAAGAAAAAAAATCTTGTGTTGAAAGATGATGTCTTTATATCTTATTTAAAGACATCTTATATTTATAATATAATTATCTTATATTATATTCTAGCTTTTCATTGTTTTAACAATTTTTTTCATTTGTCACACTACTGACTTGGGTAGAACAGAAATTTGAACATGAATATACAAGGTCCAAGCAAATTGAACACTGATCGCCATCATGGTGACTTCAAAACAATTACAGTATTTATCATGTGAATTCACAGGGAAACAAGAGCAGTAAAATACTGTGATGTCAGCATCATTTAGCTGATGATTAACAGTAATTCGTAAGAAAAGGATCCAGCATAGTCAAGTCAAGTCAACTTTATTTATATAGCGCTTTTAACAATGTAGATTGTTTCAAAGCAGCTTTAAAGTGTTAAACAGGAAAATAATGCAGCATAATTTTATTCAGCTGTATAGCCATTCTGGAAAAAACGCTGATGTCATCAGTTCATTTCAATTATCATACAGTGACAGTGTGGTCTTTAGATCAATAATTCGATCAGTAATTTAGTTTAAATGGTTAATTTAGTTTATTATTTAGATTTATTTGGATGTTTAGTTGAAAAATTTAGTGTCCCCAACTGAGCACGCCAAGTTCATTACTCCAGCATACATTCATTACTCTGTAAATTTCTGAGTACAGTAATTTATTGTAAAATAATACTCTTTAATTAATCCTGTAAATTCCTGGGAATTTTTTACCGTGTAAATAATTCTTGAATTTTCAAGGATTCTATGGTCATGGCTCAAATGATCATTGAATTGATTTAAACAAAATTAATCAGACTGCTCAAATGAACCCAGCTGGCTGGAGGTTTTTGCAGTGAACTCTGTGTGTGTGTGTGTGTGTGAGAGCGTCTCACCGGGCAGGGGTACGGTAGAGAAGCTGTGTGTGAGGGCCGAGCGCAGGGTGTCCAGGTGCTGTTGAAGGAGGCTGTTTCGTGTGCGTTCCTGCAGCACGTCCCCTTCCAGACGCTCCACGGCGGAGCGCATGCCCTCCACATGCTTCTGCAGCGCTGCGTTACGCTCCTCATGTTCCATATTCGTCTTTCTCAGCTGCCGCATTTCAGCCTCACGCGCTATAACAAACACACGCTAAATGAATCATGCTTTACACTGATAAAAGACAGACTCACACATTCAACAGCACTCCTCTCTCACCTTTACTGTGATTGAGAAACTCTTCAGTGAAGATGGGAATATCAAACACAGAGCGATCCTTTATCTCCAGATCCTTCTGAGAGACAGACAGAACGTTTGAGTGCTCAGACGGTCACAGATTAATAATAAATAGAACCAAATCTGCACCCATAGAATAACAATGGCTGTCAAAATGGTCTACATATCCTCCACCCTTTGCAAGTTTGTTTATTAAATATTTTGGCTAAATTAATCATATTCCAGCTACCAAACATTTTTTAACACATTTTATAAAATAAGGGTTTCCACACCTTTTTATTTTCAAGTTGTTTGTAATTTTTGGATAATTTTATAGAGTTTAGTCTATTAAATATTTTATCAAAAAACTTTTTTTCCCATAACTGTTTAAGATTTTATTAATTTCCATGACTTTTCCAGTACTTTGTGTTAACTGTGTATATATATATATATATATATATATATATATATATATATATATATATATATATATATATGTACATATATATATATATATATATTTTTTTTTTTATTATTATTTTTTTTTTTATTAGGGCTGTCAAACGATTAATCACATCCAAAATAAAAGTTTGTGTTTATATCTGTGTGGGTATTGTATTTAATTATTATTTGAATACACACACATACATGTATATATTTAAGAAATAATTACAGGTATACTGTGTATATATATATTTATATTGTATATAAATACAAATATTTTATATATAAATATAAAAAAATATATACATATATATATACATGCATGCGTGTGTATTTCTATATACATAATAATTAAATACAATATACACACAAACACACACAAACACACACACATATATAAACACAAACTTTTATTTTGGATGTGATTAATCGTGATTAATAGGTTTACAGCGCAAAAAATATATAAAAAATTATAGCTAATTAAATATTTTAAATATTTAAATATTTTCTTTGGCTTTTCCAGTCATTTTCTAGTAGTTTGTGGCTATTTCGTTAAAATCCCTTTAAAAATTTAAACTTTTTAGTATTATTTTTTATTATTTAGTATTATATTATATACTTTTCTAGTCTTTTCATAAAAACAATAGTCTAAAAATAGCAAATAAAATTGTTTAGAATAACAATAAAATCATATAAAATCAGATGTCTAAAGAGTTTCCCATGACTGTTAAGAATTTTATAGCCATTACTTTTCCAGTCTTGTAATCCCATAAAAAAATCATTACATAAAAACAGCATATTAAATATACAAAAATATTTGATTATCTCGATTAAAAAGTTACTATGACTGAAAAACACATCCCAGGTTGTCCATGACATGAAATACGTGTGCATATTCCATAAGTCGATATCTTTACCTCATGAAGGGATTCACCAGGTGCCTGCCGTCCAGCATCTGATAACCAGAGCGAGAGAGAGGAATTTGAGTTTGGACAAGTGATTTGTGATGCACAACATTTTGTTGGTCTCTTCGTTTCTATTCTTGTTTTACCAGGAAGAGCCACCCACTGTGAAGTCTCACTGGTCCAAAATCCTGCTCCACATAACTTTATAGTAAACATCAAATGTGGATTGCAGGATTGCCAAAAGTTAATTTTGGATTTCGTACCTCCTCGGTGTCTCTTTCCTTTTTGTTTCTCTTGCACTTTCCTGCTGAAGTGTTTATAGGCTTCAGTCTTCTGATACTGCTCCAGCTCTCTCATGTAGCGCTCTTTATCCCGGTCCGCTTCATCCAGATACCGCTGAGACAGAACGAGACAGAGAGCGATGTTAGATGTCTCTGTAGAGGTTTTAGTCTTGATTAAAGATGACTTATTATGCCCTTTTACAAAGTCTTGATCTTGTATGGGTCAACTAGAATAGGTTTTTATGCTTGGATGTTCAAAAAACACATTATTTTTCACATATTTTACATTGATGCAGCACCTCTCTTCCCAGTCTGTCAGTAAAGCTCTGGCTGGGGTGTGTTTCTCGAAAGTGTCGTTAGCCAACTATGGTTGCAAGTTCTGTTGTTATCAGCATAGTTCAACGAGTCAGTGTTTCCCGAAACTATAGTTCCAACAAACATTCGCAAACAGCATCGCAAACTTGTGTGGTTGGAACGACAGCTCTCGAGCTGTGGTTAGAAGCAGTTTCTTGTTTACACGACATGTGGACTTAATAAATCCTTATCTTGAGCAAGCTGACATAAAGTACAATCTATATCTTTTATTTAGAATAGGCTATATCCAAATGTCATTTACACCTTTATGCTTGTCAAGTGATTCAAAGTGCTGTTTTTGAAGAGTGCGCATGTGCGTACGTGCTCTAGTACATAAGAACGAGCCGATGATTGAATCTGGAAATAAAGCAAACTGAGAAAAATGAGAATTACTCCTCAGAAAGCATGTCCGTAATTTATAGCAAAAAATCTGACATCGATTAAATCTCAAATGGATTAAAGTGCCCCTGCAGTCAATAATTTTATCCCGTAAAACTCATCTTTGATCACCAAAATGGCGTATTTAAAAAATGTTTCTTGTGAAAAACATTTCTTCATGTCTTAAAATAGCTTGAATGTAACTCTACACCTTTGCTTCATTTAGTATACGCAGATTCATGAATATGCAAATTAGCCACGCCCCCATTCACACAAGCTCAGAGATCCACTCGCTGAACTTTACTCAAGTTACTGTAGTAAAAGCTGCACAATGGTATCGCTCTTTACAAGGTCAAACATATAACGTAATTAATATCATTAGCCTTTTGCTTGACTACGTTATCAAACAGCTAATAATGTGTTGCCATGTTCCCGTTCTCAGTCTGCCTTCTAAAAATCAGCATCATTAGAAACTAGTGCTGGGAATTGAAAAAACAACTAATGTCTCTATGAAACATTAATGACGTTACATTACAGTATAACTGAAAGCTACCAATTTCAAAATTTATTAGGCTTTAAAAAATAACAACTTTTAATTTAATTGAACTTAAAACAATCTTTACATAAACCCATTATATTTATTTATGATTTATTTATGATTTAATGCCATATCAGCAACAATGGCTATTTTCATGGCAATCAGCAGTATCACTTCAATACATTGTTTACAATAATTTAACAATTTTGTCTTAAAAACAATCACTGTACAAAATCAGGCACGTATACCCATAACAACAGTAATAATAACACCAATTACATAGAATCTTTCAATTTAATATTTGAAGGAAATTCTAAAATTACTCCAGGAGACACCTTTTTAAAAATGTCCATTAATGTGTTTCCTGAATAAAACCGTTCTCTAATATTATTTAAAAAAGGACATTCTATTAAAATATGTTTTACACTCGTGAAATTCTTCATCGGTTTTTCTTCCCCCTTCAATAAATATGAATGAGTGAGTCTTCAATGTCTAATTCGGCATCTCGTTTATACAACCAGGTCATATCTATTTTCAAAATAATAACTAATAACTCCTTGATTTAAAACTGGATTCACCTCATATAATTTGTTTTTTACACATTCGTTCCATTCCATTTGCCATTTATTGTAAATGTACAGGTTCAATATGGGTTTAAGGTCAGATGCTGTTATTTTACATAAACCTATTATAATAAATATTATATTTACCCATGGCCTTCCCTGTTAGACACAGTCTACACAGAAATGGAATAAAGTTCAAATCTTTCTTAACTGCATAAATAATAAATCAAATATAGATTAATCATCATTAAAGCTACAATTTTCTCTGTTCCCGTTGTTCTTTGATGAACACATCATCAGTGCTGCTGTCACTTTAAGATCCGCTGCCGAACATGACGCGGATCTGACACGCTGTCCCACACATCTCATTTTCCCATTATTTAACGTTATTTCACTAATTTAAGACTCCTATTATGAGAATACTAGACAAAACTGGCAAAATTCTCTGTGTTGTTGTTATTGTTTGTTCAAAAGCGAAAGAGAACTCGATGTGTGCACGAGACTGACGTGTGTGTGTGTGTGTCAGGGTTATGAGGGGTGTCCCTCGATTAGCTCCCTAGCTTCCTAGGGGGTGAATCAGTATATCCTGTGCATGAATGTGGCCGACTCCCTGATCAGTGCCCTGACTACTGAACTAGGGAGAGGATTGAGACGCACACACACAGACAGACACACACACACACACACACACACACACACACACACACACACACACACACACACACACACACACACACACACACACACACACACACACACACACAAACACAAACAGGACATTGACATACAGTGCGTTCTCGTGTCTTGTCGCGCTTAGATTGTTTAAAAGCATTACATGAAAAAGAGCGAGATCATATAATGTAACGCTGGGCAAAAATGGATATAAAAACGGTCGCTGCGTTAATTGCGTTTAATATTTTGAATGTGTTAAACTGAAAAAAATACTGCGTTAATTCGCCCAGCGCCATTAGAAACGCTTTGAACATCATAGAACGACAGTGGAGAAACGCATATAGTTCATCGTAACATCATAATATACATAATCCACCACCGCTATATTGCTAAAAGTACATGATTTTTCATATCAACAGAAAAATATACAGTGATAACCTGTTTTCTCGTGACTCCCCTGCTTCAGAGAATAGTTAATGATACGATAAAGCCCCGCCCACACCTCGACGTGATTGGTTACAGTAGTTTGTGATGTCAGAAACACCAGCCACTTCAAACTGTGTTTTTGAGACTGTCTTTGGTTCACTGCAGTTAAGAAGAAAATACTCAGCAATGGTGTTGACATGAATTTGCACATGGTCTGTCTTCAATTATATTAAAAACACCACATAAACAACATTAAAAACTGGATTTTCACCACAGAGGGTCTTTAAAAGAGAAACCGTTTAGTTCCTGTCCCTATGATGAAGCTCCTCCTCCTGAAAAGCGCAGTGTGCTCTGATTGGTCGGCTGGACCAGTGTGTTGTGATTGGTCAACGTCTTCGAGCATGTTTGGGAAATGTCACGCCCTTTATTGTAACCGCGAGTTTCAACACACTTTGAAATAACTCAACCAGACCTCGCCACCTTTTTTTTGCATATGGGTGGGAATTATTTAAATGAGGAATATTGTGAGGTGTTTTGTCTACACTACTATAATGGAGGCGTTTCAGGGAGTTCAGAAACAGTGTGCACTGATATAGAGAATAACTCCCTTTGGAGAGCTTTGTAAGGTTGCAGACCTTTTTCATGCTCAGACAGCAACATCACACACTAAAAAAGTTGAACATGTAAAAAGGCATAATAGGTTCTCTTTAAGTTTTACTGCGCTGTGTGTGTCCTGACCTGCTTCTCTTCCGGGGGCAGTTTGCTCCACTCGTTCCCCAGCATCCTGGTGATCTCTGGGAAAGGTACGTCTGGTCTTTCCGCCCTCAGCTGCTCGCGGCGCTCGTTCATGAATCGCACGTATCCTGTTAATGGGGCTTTGGGGGCGTTGCTGTCCTTCAGAGGCTTCTTCCTCCTCCTGCCTTTGGTCCAGCTGCTCCTGCGAGGTTTCTGCCAAAAACACCACCATGACTCATTAATGCTCTTCGACCTGTGCAATGACAGCCCTGGGCCAGGGATCACATGATCTGCTCACCTCCTCTCCGTTTCGCTGGCTGCTGTTGTCTGTGTTGCCCCCCGGTGACCCGCTCTGCTCCTCCATGACCTCTGACCTTTAGTGTCACATATATCAGTGATGTAAAAAGAGAAGATGACTGGACTCAGCATTTAAAAATAATTCTGAGCTACTGTAATAATACTCAAAATATCATGTACAAATTTTTCAATTATGAAATTATATTTTATATATATATATATATATATATATATATATATGTGTGTGTACAATCTTGTACTCACTAATATTCAAACATATACATATAACATATATTTTAAAATAAAATAAATATACATATATTTTATATATAATATGTATATAAAAAAACTATTTATTATTGTAAAGTAGTATAAATATATAAAGAACAAAATGTGTATGCATATGTATTATTATTAAATAATGATCTTATTACCACTAACACACACACACACACACACACACACACACACACACACACACACACACACACACACACACACACACACACACACACACACACACACACACACACACACACACACACACACACACACACACACACACACACACACACACACAATTTACAATCTTGTACTCACTAATATTCAAACATATAAAATATATTTTAAAATGAAATTAATATATATATATATATATATATATATATATATATATATATATATATATTTAATATATAATATGTATATAAAAAATCTATTTATTATTGTAAATTATTAGTATAAATATATAAAGAACAAAATGTGTATGCATATGTAATATTATTAAATCATTATCTTATTACCACACACAAATAAATACACATTATACACACACACACACACACACACACACACACACACACACACACACACACACACACACACACACACACACACACACACACACACACACACACACACACACACACATTATATATATATATAATTTACTAAAATTACCATGGTTTCATGTACCATTCAGTACCATTAATACCATGTTTTGGGATATCATATCATGTTGATATATTAATAGTAATAATTATTTTAAGTACTATAGTACATGGATAGATCAATCATTTAGTACCATTACAATCAGATTTTACTATAGTACAGCCACGGTACTTTATGTAAGATTGGTACAGAAAATTTATTTAACAGATGTATTAGAATCACGCAAAAACCAACAGACATCAGCTGTCTCACCTGTCTTTTGCTCTGACGCTGAAATCGGAGGCAAAATCGCGTCTTTAATGTGTTTTTCGGACGATTTTTTCAGGAATTTTTGAGAGAAAAATATTCCGAGTCAAAACAATGCACGGAGCCGGCTGACGTCATCGCGCGGCGACGGGAAGCAGGACGGCCGTCATGCGCTCTCAGCCCTGCTAGCCAGATCCCTGATGCTTCCTCATCATCCCAATCTTCGTCTCAATCATCATCCTCTCCGCCTTAGTAAAAGCGCTTTATTGCGGTAAAAGCCCCCATTAAAAGCGCTTTATTGTGTTGAAACAACGGAGCGCTGCTGAAGGTTCACGAGAGATTAATGGCGGTTTGCTTCCCTCTGCTGGCCAGAGGCTGCAAGTGCAACTGATAACGGCGATGCTCCTGTTACATTTTCATAAGAAAACATTTCTAATACACAACAACACGAGAATAACAATATGCTTTTGTGTATTGAATTAAAATAATGTTTTCATTTATTGTCGATACAGTAAACATAATATGTCTGTGCACGCTGCCACTTCAGTCATGTAGCATATTTTTATATTTTTAAAAAACATTGTTTTTTTACTTCAGTTAAAATTGTATTTTATGTTTATTGTCATATTGTGTAATAAAAAAAAGATAAATGATCTTTGTCTATTTGCTGCTCTTTTGACGTCTTCCCTACACCATGTGACCATGGACGTCAATCTGACCAATCCAAAACGAGTCTCCAATCACTACACCCCGCCCACATTGGATGATGTTGTTTTGGTAGTTTCCGCTCTACCAAGTTACATTCGGCTTCTGTAATGATAGAACCTTGCATAATGACTGATCATAAAGGAATATTTATAAGAATAAATATGGTGCAGGATAAACCAGTCAAGAAAACTTACAGTTATTGGAAATTAAACAATAAATTGCTTGAGAAAGAATGCTTAAAGAAAAAAATTAAGAATATTATTGAAAAATATAGGACAATTGCAAGTATAGAAAAATCATATGGAAAGTACTGGGAATTAATGAAGTTTAATATTAGAACGGCATCTATTAACCAAGGAAAAGTGGAAGCAAAAAATAAAAAAATGAAAGAAAATTCAATTATTGAGGAAATATTAAATATTAATAAAAGGGAAAAAGAAGCCATGACTGATTTTGAATTAAAAAAATTAAACTTACTACATATTGAATTAGATAATATTTATGAGGAGAAAGCAAAAGGAGCATTTATTCGATCAAGACTTAAATGGTTAGAAAAAGGGGAGAAAAATACAAAATATTTTTTTGGCCTTGAAAAAAGAAACAGTGATTTTGCCTCAGTGTCAAAACTAATGATTAACAACAAAATAGTAGATAATTATTTAGAGATTTCGAAATTTGTTGCTCAATTTTTCAGTAATTTGTATTCTTCCACTTTGGCTACTTCCAATGTTGATGCATTTTTAAATAGCTTTCGTGATACCAACAAAATTGATGAGACCTTTAAGAATGTATGCGATAAAGAAATAGACATTGATGAGTTGAGAGAGTGCATTAACTTGCTAAAAAATAATAAATCTCCAGGCAATGACGGGCTAACAGGAGAATTTTATAAGACATTTTCTAAAGAACTTTCTCCTTTTCTATTATTAGTATTTGTAGAGGCTATAGAAAAAGGTGAATTGCCTGCCACATTAAAACAAGGAGTTATAACATTGATTCCTAAACCTAACAAGGACAAGTTAATTATTGAAAATTGGAGGCCTATTAGTTTGCTCAATAATGATAGCAAGTTGTTTGCTATGATTTTTGCTAGAAGAATAAAACATGGTTTAGATAAAATTATTGATTTAGAACAGTCTGGTTTTATGCAAGGCCGTCATATTAGAAATAATATTAGATTAGTATTAGATATGATAGATTATAATCACTTTATAGATGATGATAGTTTAATTTTATTTATTGACTTTTATAAAGCATTTGACACAGTGAGTCATGCTTTTATTTTCAAAGTTATTAAATTGTTTGGTTTTGGAGATGTGTTTTTAAATGCAGTTAAAACATTGTACAATGGATGTAATAGTTCTGTCAAACTTGCTTATGGTACATCACAAAGGTTTGATATTCATCGTGGCATTAGGCAAGGATGCCCTCTCTCTCCTTTTTTATTTTTATTAGTTACCCAGGTTTTGGCAATGCATGTAAAGAGAAATCAATATAATGGTATCACAGCTTTAGGTGTAGAATTTAAACTTAGCCAGTTTGCGGATGACACTGTGATTTTTTTGAAAAATAAATTTGAGGTACGAAAAATTATTAGTTATATTGAGGCATTCACTGCTGTATCAGGCCTTAGAATGAATTGTGATAAATCTGTATTGTTTCCCCTTAAAGACTGCTCCTCTAAAGAAATAGAAAACATCCCTGTTAAACACGAATTAACATATCTAGGTGTAATAATTTGTAACAATGAAAAACAGAGGAGTCAGTTGAACTTTGAACCAATTATTGAGAAAACAAAAAAGAAATTTAATTTGTGGTTAATGAGGGATATATCAATAATTGGGAGGGTATTATTGTCAAAGGCAGAAGGCATATCTAGATCCGTATATACTTCCTTATCATTAGATGTGCCTCCTAAAGTGATTAAGGAGTTAGATAAGTTACTTTATGATTTTATATGGAGAAAAAAGCCACATTATTTAAAAAAAGAGGTCATATGTAACATCAAAGAGCAAGGGGGACTTGAGGTCTTAGATTATAGTACACTTAATGACACTTTCAAAATTAAATGGTTAATAGATTTTTTGAAGAATAGAAATAGTCTTTGGAATGTATTTCCTAACTATATTTTTAATACTCTTGGTGGCATAGACTTTTTGTTAAAATGTAATTTTTCTGTTGACAAAATTCCTGTTAAATTGGCCAATTTTCATAGACAAGCCCTGCTAGCATGGAGATTGGTATATAAGCACAAATTTTCACCACACAATTATTTCATTTGGAATAACAAAGACATACTATTTAAAAACAAATCTTTATTCTATCATACTTGGTATAATGAAGGGATTATATTAGTAAGACAATTGCTTAATGCCAATGGATATTTGTTATCATACACTGAATTTCTACAAAAGTTTCAATTACCAGTTAAACCGAGAGAATTTGCTGTTGTTCTTGACGCGATTCCAAAGAGTGTGACATTACTCTTAAAGAACTCTAATTCAGAAGAAATCAGTATAGACAATCTTTGTAGTAACATTTTCATTGGTAATATTAATGTTTTAAAACAAAAATGTTGCAATAAGGATATAAGAAATGCTCTTTGTTCTGTGTCTTTTCCTGCAGCAAGATTCTTTTGGTCATCTTTATTTGGTGATATCTCATGGGTCAAAGCATGGAAATTGCCAAATAAGTTTTGTGTTAATAATAAAATTAAGGAAGTGTCTTACAAAATACTTCACAGAATTTATCCCGCTAAGCACGTTTTGGAAAGATTTAAGTTAAAAATTTCATATACCTGTGAATTTTGTGCACTGGAAAAAGAAACTATTTTGCACCTGTTTTTTCACTGCATTTACTCAAGATTATTTTGGAAAGATTTAGAAAACTTTATTAATAGAAAAATGAATTGTATGATAGAAATATGTGTATTTGATGTCCTTTTTTATACTCAGAATGATAACTTAGAATGCAAAGAACAACATATTATAGAGTTATTGATTTTATTAGGAAAATATCATATACATAAAAAAAAGTGGGCTCAATGTAAACCAAATTTTTCACACTTTGTAAATGACTTTACATTGTATGTAAATCTCTTGGAACAAGCAAAGAACAAAAAAGCAATGAAAACATGTAATGCTTTGAAAGCACTGGACTTTATGTAATTTTTTGTTTGTATGTTTTGTTTATGTTTTTTGTTTTTCATTTCCTGACAGCTAAAGTTAATGTGATATTATGAGTATGTAATACCTCATGTTCTTTTGGCATTGAATAAAAAAAAAAAAAAAAAAAAAAAAAGTTACATTCTTTGCCGCACTGCCATCTACTGGCCATATGTTCATTGATAGCATGTTACTGTTCCTCATTGTAAGTAAGTAAATAAATAAATAAACAGACACTTATGTGAATTTTTTTTAAATATGAGGAGATTTGCTGGAGGCAGCCCTTCTTTGTTCCCTGTGTTGTATTTACCAGACGTCTTCACCAAACCTGACAGTTCACGGTTCACACTCTCACTCTCTCTTCACAGCAGGTCTAAAGTAACCTAAAGTGTTGAAGGAAGGTGTGAATTACAGCTGACTGTGTATGTGCTGGGGGTAAACACAATTCATGTTTCCATAAACACTTTCCATTATGTCAGAAAGAATTACAGACAGTCTGAAAATGTGCTGAAGGCTGTAATTAATGCATGTGGTCTGAGGGATCAATTTCATGTCCACATGAATGATATGAGAGTGACAGACAGTCTTCCCACTGCCGCTGCTGCTCAGGCCTCAGGGCTTGGGAAATGTGAACATCATTTCATGAAGTTAATGAGGTGACCCTTTGCCTGAATGGTGTTATGTTTTTGTTGTTTATTATTATTTTGGAAGAATGAGGCTGCGTTCATAGCCAAGCTTCTGCAATGGTTGCAGAACAGGATGCAGATTTTACATTTGAAGTGGTGATCCATCACAGAACCAGAATTGTTGATAATTATTTTAAAATTCAATTATAATATATAATAATAATAATAATAATAATAATAATAGTATTCATATGAATAATATGACCATATTAAATGAAATAACAAATACTTATAAATGAATAAAATATAATAAAATGTAATAATACTTTTATAATTAAACTAATATCAAAAAATATTAATGATATAACATTTTATTAAATAACACTTAAAATATTAAATAATAGTAATACAATAATATTACAATTATAATATTTAAAATTAAATAGTATGTTGGTTAAATAAAATTAAAATGAAATAATATTTAATAATAATGTATCACTAAATGAAAATTAATAATAGTTAGAAAATACTAATAAATTAATATTCAAATAAAATGAAAATAAAATAATTAAAATATCTAATAATGCTAATAATAATGCTAATAATAATAATAATAGTATTCATATGAATAATATGAACTTATTAAATTAAATTAATTTAATACTAACTAATTTAATAATAACTACAAATTAATAAAAATACAATAATAATAATAATTTAATAATAATAATAATAATGATAACAACAATAATAATAACAATAATTAATAATTAATAATTAATAATTAAATTAATATTAAAATAAAATCATATAAAATAATACCTAGAATATTAAATAATAGTAATAAAATAATATTTAAATGATAGTATTTAAAATTAAATAATATGTTGGTAAAATGATTAAATAATTCAATAATAGTAGTAATAATAATAATAATAATAATAGTTTTCATATGAATACTATGACCATATTAAATTAAATATAAAATACTTACAAATGAATAAATATAATAACATTTAATAATACTTTTATAATTAAATTAATATAAAAAAATTAAAATGATATAAAATTGTATAAAATAACACTTAAAATATTAAATAATACTAATAAATTAGTATTCAAATGAAACGTAAAATTAAATATGTTGGATAAATAAAATGAAAATTAAATAATTAAAATATTTAATAATAATAATGATGATGATGATAATGATAATGATCATCATCAGTATCATCCTAAATTTGTCATTAAATTAATATTAAAATTTAATAAAAAATACACTTAAAATATAAAATAATAATACATTAATATGCTAATTAAAATAAAATAACACGTCAAATTAAATGAATAATTTAACAAAAACAATAATGAAAATATGTAATAATAATGAATGATTATGATGATAATAATCATACTATTAATTGTATCATTAAATAATTATTAAACAAAAATTATTAAATAAAAATACTTAAATATGTAATAATAATTAATGATAATAATAAATTATAATATTATATAATATATTTTCAAATAAAATAAAAATGAAATAAAAATAATAATTAAAATATTGTATTAAAAATACCAATAACAATGATGAAAAATAAAAGCAGCCATAACTACGCACGATTATATGGTTGATTGCATTGTATTTTTTTGTCTCACAACCCTTTGAAAACAGACCTAAGGCCCGTCATGACCCCCAGCACGGAAGCACAATGACCTGTAGGGGACAGTAGTGAGCTGCTTGACAAATAATCACATGATGCTATGTGAAGAATAAATCACTTTATTGATCAGTTACAGCAATTTCACGAGTTATCAGCTTGCAATATCATTAATCTGAAGTCTGCTGATGATAACTTGTTAAAGTGTCACAGAAATTTTGCACAATATAATTTTGTATGATTTGATTCTTGTTATTTTGTCATTTATCGACTTATAGGATAAATGTCAGAGATTGCGAGCGTCCCTGGGGTCGCCCTGCACGAGACGCCCGCTGGATTATAAACACGGCTTTAACCTGCTTACTCAAACCATAATTCGTCGATATATGTGTTTGTGAACGTCTTATAATCAACTCCAGCTTTTCATGTTGCTAAACTCCAGAAAAACAGAGTTTCCCCCAAAACGAATCATTGTTTATGTCGTTCCAAACCACTATGAGTTTATTTGGGCGAACTGTTCCTTTAACAGCGCTCATAACAAATGCAGAAGAGTTGTGCAGGTATCCCATGTCTGTCTGTCTGTTAGTCAGATGAGGTTTGGGTGAGCAGCAGTGGGTCAGGACCTCTCTGTGATGTGTGTATCTCTCTTTACCCGTGATCCTGACAGCTCTTTGACAGCAGTTTGAGTCTGTTAGCTCACGCTGAGCCGAAAGACTCTGCCTCTGTTTAATGTCTGTTCAGTTTCACCTTTAAACAGAAGTGTAGCCTAGCTCTAGTAAATACTCTAACCTTGAGCTCAAGAATCATTAAAAGACAGAAAAACCCTTTGAAACAAGCAACCCAGTGATTGTGGTAGCCTATACAAGCCATACATTATTTTGAACAAATTTTTTTTTTACTGCTGTCAAATCGATCCAAAATAAAAGTTTGTTTACTTACTAAACGTGTGTGTACTGTGTATAATTATTATGTATATTTGCATACTCACACGTATATATATTTAAGGACTATTTGCATGTATATTTATATATAATGTATTTATAGTATTTAATATATGTATTCAAATATGCATAATAATTATACAGAGTACAAACACATATAATGTAAACAAACTTATTTTAGATGTGATTAATCGTTTGACCACACACACACACACACACACACACACACACACACACACACACACACACACACACACACACACACACACACACACACACACACACACACACACACACACACACACACACACACACACACACACACACACACACACACACACACACACACACACACACACACACACACACACACACACACACACACACACACACACACACACACACACACACACACACACACACCTAATCACAGAACATGAGGTGTAACAAATAAAGAGGGTAATTTTTTCATATCCTGACTCTTTATTACTGTACTAAAGAAAATATTTATGGTTCAATCCAACATTTCACAATTTTACCATTTATTTGAACTGTTTCTTTGTATATATAAAGTTATAAAAAGGTTATTTCTGAATGTTCCCTGTACTGTCAAAAATCTATTTTTTTTTTGTATTATTAGAATTTAGTTTTTAAAATGTAGTTTTAAAATATCATTTAGATATCAAATCTTATGGGAATGTAACATTTTAACATTTAAAAAACGGTAGACGAACATCCAAGATCCAAATTAAACGTTCCATGAAATATGTATAAATAATGCTTTTGTGCTAACAGAATTGAGAATATTAATAAAGACCAGATCACTTTGAATGAACATTAATGTTACTGGAAGATTGTCCAGTTTGTTCATAACTTTGAGAGAACCTTTCCAGAACGTTCTGAGAACGTTACCTGTTTGTTTTTTAATAGATTGAGGTACTTTTTTCAAGAATTCTTATCACTAAATACATTTTCTTAGCTAATCTTAAATAGAACATGAGGGTTAGAAATAAATAAGATACTTTTTTAAAAATATTTTGACACTTTCCCTATACTGAAATAAAATATTCTAGTGATTCAATCCAAAACTTCACAAGTGGCCACTTATTGGAGTGCAATAAACTCCACCTGGGGAAGTTTGTTACGTCTTCAGAATTATAAACCACCAATCGAAGACGTTATTGACATCATGACCAATTCTGATGGTTTATTCATCAATGAAGGTGATATTTCAGAGCACATCACAGGAGGAGTTGTAAATGTCAGAGGTCAATGTTGCTGAAAGGACACAGATGTTCTCTGATGTTCTTCATATAAACATGAGCATACAGTCAGCAGATCAGATGCTCTTGATCCCCTTAATGAACCCTCTAATGTAAAACCCCCCCATCTTATATAATAAATTAATTTTTAATCTAATGTCTGGACACATTTTGAGTATAATGCTGCAAAAGTGGGACTTTATTTACCAAGACACATTACTTTAATTAACCTGGGACAAAGAAGGTAAGGTGTTTACTAATTAAATCTTAATGTTTAAGCGGTCAGAGACCATTTACTTTCTCAGAAACCGAAACAACAAGGGAAAAACATTAAAATGTCTTTGGTAATGCTGAAACTGATTAATGTTGTCGGAGGATTATGAAGAACACGGCTATAGAAGACCTCAATGTTCAGGCCAGAATCCATCAGGGAAAAGAGCAGAAGGGACGCACATGCTCTTTCTGTGTCGTACGCTTTCTGTACTGGGATCAAAAGCGATGGTTCTTGGAAAAGCCATTAGGATTCTATGAAAATGCTCTTTTAAAAGTGACGTTCTTAGGGAGGACAGGGTGTCAGTAGCCGTTATTTTGTTTGAAATACGAAGAAAAGCAACATTTACATTTTTCTTATATTTTAAGATGTACACTTACAGTATATGAGACTCTAACTCAATGCAGAATAAAAAAAATTTAGACCACTGATATGACTGGTCACCCCTAATGGTTTACGCAATGTTGACAACAAACAACTACTGCTTAATTTTGGCTAACTCAACAGTCAAACACTTTGGAGTACTATTGAGCGCCTAAAGGGATATGGTGAAGGAAAAAATGAGATGGGAGGAGAAAATATATTTCAATGGTTTTGCGTTCGCTTCCAAAATGTTTTGCATTCCCCCTAGAAACATTGAGTTCCCCTAGAAACTTTGTGTTCGCATACAAAATATTTGCGTTTCCCCGAGAAACATTGTGAGCATGGGTTCGAGTCCCGCGCGGAGCGAGTAGTACCGGAGGGATCACATTGGTGCTGTGACCCGGATGGAAGTGAGGTTTAGATCTCAAAACGTGCACTAGTGACTGACGCTACAGCTTGCGTTCTTTAGCGTCCTTGTTAGCAGGCCCATCTCCCATTCCGGAGGGTGGGTTCGAGTTAAGCTCGGAGCGGGGTGAGTAGTACCGGAGGGATTAAATTGGTGCCATGACCTGGATGGAAGTGAGGTTTAGGTGAGTGTAACAGAGGCCAGCTAGTAAAGAGCTGTGCAGGTAAACCTCACTCCCTTGATCTCAAAAGGCACAGTAGTGACTGACGCTAAAGACTGCAACCCTGTTAGCATGCAGGCCTCCCATGTCGGAGCACGGATTTGAGTCCCGTTCGGAGCGGAGCGAGTAGTACCGGAGGGGTTACATTGGTGCCATGACCCGGATGGAAGTGAGGTTTAGGTGAGTGTAACAGAGGCCAGCTAGTAAAGAGCTGTGCAGGTAAACCTCACTCCCTTGATCTCAAAAGGCACTAGTGACTGACGCTAAAGACTGCAACCCTGTTAGCATGCAGGCCTCCCATGTCGGAGCACGGATTTGAGTCCCGTTCGGAGCGGAGCGAGTAGTACCGGAGTGGTTACATTGGTGCCATGACCCGGATGGAAGTGAGGTTTAGGTGAGTGTAACAGAGGCCAGCTAGTAAAGAGCTGTGCAGGTAAACCTCACTCCCTTGATCTCAAAAGGCACACTAGTGACTGACGCTAGAGACTGCAACCTTGTTAGCGTGCCCACCTTCCATGTCGGAGCGGTAGTTTGAGTCCTGTTTGGAGCAGAGCGAGTAGTACCGGAGGGGTTACATTGGTGCCTTGACCCGGATGGAAGTGAGGTTTAGATCTCAAAACGTGCACTAGTGACTGACGCTAGAGCTTGTGTTCTTTAGCGTCCTTGTTAGCGGGCCCATCTCCCATTCCGGAGGGTAGGTTCGAGTTACGCTCGGAGCGGGGTAAGTAGTACCGGAGGGGTTACATTGGTGCCATGACCCGGATGGAAGTGAGGTTTAGGTGAGTGTAACAGAGGCCAGCTAGTAAAGAGCTGTGCAGGTAAACCTCACTCCCTTGATCTCAAAAGGCACTAGTGACTGACGCTAAAGACTGCAACCTTGTTAGCGTGCCCACCTTCCATGTCGGAGCGGTAGTTTGAGTCCTGTTTGGAGCAGAGCGAGTAGTACCGGAGGGGTTACATTGGTGCCTTGACCCGGATGGAAGTGAGGTTTAGATCTCAAAACGTGCACTAGTGACTGACGCTAGAGCTTGTGTTCTTTAGCGTCCTTGTTAGCGGGCCCATCTCCCATTCCGGAGGGTAGGTTCGAGTTACGCTCGGAGCGGGGTAAGTAGTACCGGAGGGGTTACATTGGTGCCATGACCCGGATGGAAGTGAGGTTTAGGTGAGTGTAACAGAGGCCAGCTAGTAAAGAGCTGTGCAGGTAAACCTCACTCCCTTGATCTCAAAAGGCACACTAGTGACTGACACTAGAGACTGCAACCTTGTTAGCATGCATGCCTCCCATGTCGGAGCAGTGGTTTGAGTCCTGTTTGGAGCGGAGCGAGTAGTACCGGAGGGGTTACATTGGTGCCGTGACCCGGATGGAAGTGAGGTTTAGGTGAGTGTAACGGAGACCAGCTAGTAAAGAGCTGTGCAGGTAAACCTCACTCCCTTGATCTCAAAAAGCATATTAGTGACTGACGCTAGACACTGCAATCTTGTTAGCGTGCACACCTTCCATGTCGGAGCGGGAGTTTGAGTCCTGTTTGGAGCGGAGCGAGTAGTACCAGAGGGGTTACATTGGTGCCGTAACCCGGATGGAAGTGAGGTTTAGGGGGGTGAGTGTAAAGGCCTTTTACTTCAAGTGAAATCGAAGAACAAACTGATTTGATGTTTGCTTTGGAAGTTCGAAACAGCTTGCCAAAGCAAACTTTCTGGAAAAGTTCACTCCAGCTGGATAAACACCTCTGTACTACCATTGGTTCGTGGCGATTACATTACAGGTAGGTGTGTTTCTAATTTTTTTTACCCCTAAGTGAAGAATAAAAAAGAACTTTGTTGTGAGTATATTGGGGCCTTAAAATCTTGTTGAAAATCTTGTTCATAGCACAAAAAGTGTTACTTAGTTTGCTCATACCTCTATTCATAACTAGGAGCAATATTAATTGCCTGAGCAAGCACCACTAATTAGAAAGTGCACCTGTAATTTAGCAAGCCTTTATCACATTCATGCTGTCTTGGAGAATGAGACACAGCGATGCAAAAGTGTATAAATATATTGTGCATTAATATTGTGAAAAGTTTCTGCATAAAGTGTGTCATCCGCTTTCTCGCCACCAGGAAGTCCCAGCTGCCTACCAGATGGCAGAATTTGCCTGGAAAATATTTACCCTTCCCCTCATCATGCTAGAACATTTGCCAAATGACACGTGCCTGAGAACTTGTTTAACAAGTGGAGCGCAGAGAGAAAGTGCGCGCGCGAGAGAGAGACAGACAGAGAGAGACCCTGAGTTCTGCTTCAGTGTGATATTGATCTGTAGCTCTGACACTTTAGTGTGAAGAATGACCCTTCGCGGGCATTGTGAAAGTGTGTGTGAGTGTGTGTTAAAGTGCTATGATCCCTTTTATGGATGGGGAAACGGCTTTTAGAATCAGTCACGCTTCATAAAGTTGTGCTTGGGTCACCAGAATCATACTCTTACTTATTAATTTATTGTTTAGCCAACATAGTTTTTGTCTTTTGAAAAAAAGAAATCGGACTAAAATGGCATCTGATAATATTTAATCCACAATATTACTGACTGGGATTGGATTATTTGAAACAATGCTAACACTTTAGAATAAGGTCTCATTTTTAACATTAACAATGAGCAATTCATCCAGTAGTTAGTATTCTTTGTTATTACGTTAGTTAATAAGATGCAACTGTTCATTGTTAGTTCATGTTAGCTTATGTTTTTATTTTGATAATGTATTAAATTGTTCACACCAAGGACGATAAGTGTGCTCTACTCTACAGGTTTGTTGTCTCTCTCTGCCACTTTAAAGGTGAACTATGTAGGATTTTTGCAGTAAAACATCCAGAAATCACTAGGCCAGTGTTATATATTTTGTTCAGTTGAGTACTTAGAATATCCCAAATGTTTTCAACTATTTGTAAATCGTGAGAAAATTGCTATTTTAACCAAGGAGCCGGGACGTGTGAGCTATGCGTGTGAGGGAGTCGCCTGTCGATTGCGTCATATCTGCGTCACCCTCGGTCTCCGGTTTTATTCAGTGAAACACTTTACTCTCACTGCATTGTGAACAAGTGTCATAGCAGCCGCCGAGCGAACGTCATAACTTCCTTTTCAACACACTCAGATATATCTAATACGATAAACAGAGCTGCCTTACCTCACACTCAGCACTGGAGAAGAGGAAGTGCCGCCGGCAACTGTGTCATAATAAAAGTCCCGCCGGCGACTATGCCATAATAACAGTCCCGCTCTTCAATCGCTCCTGCGGCCTTGCTCAGCTCCACAACACTCGGTCCTGCTCTGCTTCACTACAGTAATGTTAATAATCGCATCCATGAACATGATTTCTGCCCGAGTCCTATCCTGACTGTTTCCCACCGGCTGTGAGGTGAAGACCACATGTCCCGAGATTCTGCGCTCAAACGTGGCGTCATCAAACTACGCCTTTGTTATGAACAGGCGACCTCTAGTGGACGGAAAAGTTACATAGTGTAGCTTTAAAGGAACACTAAACTTTTTGGGACTTTAGCTTATTCACCGTATCCCCCAGAGTTAGATAAGTCCATACATACCATTCTCATCTCCGTGTGTGCCATAACTCTGACGCACCCACCGCTAGCCTAGCTTAGCACAAAGACTGGAGGTAAATGGCTCCAGCTAGCCTACTGCTCAATAAGTGACAAAATAACGCCAACATTTTCCTATTTACATGTTGTGATATGTATAGTTACATCGTGTACTAAGACTGATGGAAAATGAAAAGCTGCGATTTTCTAGACCGATATGGCAAGGAACTATGCTCCAACACGCTCCCTGTGCACGTTGGTTATGTTGTCGACGGAAGTTAGCCTTATAACTGCCTTAACTACTTTAAGTCTAAGACTGCTATAAGTCTGATTTTATGGAAGGGAACCACCAACTTATTTTTTCATTGACATAATATAAACCAGGAATAAATCACACAAAACAGTTAGGCAATAAACATGTGTTCTTGAAACTTTATCTAAACACCCAAACCAAACAAATTATGTCTATAATACACCAAAAAAAGGATACTGAAAACAAAACAAACAACGACCATACAAGAAAGAAAAACTGTAGATGTAATCAGGTTTGGACATAAATACCCATGCAGCTTTGCAAGTTTTGGTGCAGGGCCGTGCAGAGAGTTCGTCAGGGTCAGGGGCTCAAATGTAAAAAAGGGGCAATATGTAAAATATATATAATATATATAATATATATATATATATATATATATATATATATATATGTGTGTGTGTGTGTGTGTGTATATATATCCTTATGCTCATCAAGCCTGCATTTATTTAATCAAAAATACAGAAAAAACAGTAGCCTAATATTGTGAAATATTATTACATTGTGTTCTTTTTAACTTTTTATTAATCAAAGAATCTTGAAAAGAGTATCACAGTTTCCATCATTGACATTAAATCCTCATATTAGAATGATTTCTGAATGATCATGTGACACTGAAGAGTGGAGTAATGATGCTGAAAATACAGCTGTGATCCCAGGAATAAATTATATTTTAAATTATTTAAATAGAAAACCATTATTTTAATATATTTCGCAATATTGCTGTTTTTTATCAAATAAATGTAGGCTTGATGAACATAAGAGACTTATTTCATAATGCATATATTCAAAAATAGTATAATAAAGTCCTTTCACATAACCATTTCGCTAATCACTTGGGTTTTGTTAACTTTGATAGTTTCATGAAATAGTAAACGGTGTATCAATATACATAAAAGTGAATTTAACACTACTTACCATTAATGCGACTTTTGCTGCTGTGGTTTTGTGCAGGAATTTGTTTGTTGTCTGTTAAAATCCATTTTGTCAGTGATGCAATTTATAAAATGAGCCAAACCGCAGGAAATTGTTCCACAAACGTTAATTCGTCTGTCCATGTCATTTTCAACCGATTTATGAATAAGAACAGAAAATTACCGCTTCACATCGCCCAATGGAATTTGAACTTGCTTTGCCAGATCACGATTGGTTGGTGTATATATAGTACATGACAAACGGGCATTGGTGAATTGTGTAATACTTTAAAATATATAGCTAATATATAGCTTTGTAATTAAATCAACACATTAGCTCTGATTATGGATGGAAAAAAAAAATATTGGTTTACTTTTTTCCCGTGAGGTCACACACTCTCTGAAAGCACCATATTTGGCTCGAGAGCCGTTTCCGAACAGTGGAAAATCAGCAGTCAATCAAAGCACGCGACCCATAGCAATGCGTTATGACAACGCCTCAACAGAAATTGTCCGACTTTTGAGCCGTTCGTTACTATTGTATACATTGTCATGTTATAATAATCACATTTATTTAGTTTTATTGACCACGATATTATCATTGATATCTGTCTGAGAGGGGCACTTTTGATTCATTTTGAAAAAGGGCAGGGGCTCGAGCACCCAAAGCCCCCCCCTCTGCACGTGCCTGTTTTGGTGAGAGAAAACCAGCCCAAGATGGACTCAACAGTGTTCAAGACGAACTTAACGTAAAAAGTCTTAAATAGTCCACAGATGCGAAAGACAGTCTGGTGAAAACGTAGATGATGGTAAAATAAATCCAACGTGCAGGTATTCCTTACAATCCTTTGTGCAATAAGATCCAAGAGATCCACAAGGCAGAGAAATTACACAGATAATAAATTGCAATCCAAGCAATCTCGGGTAGTGGTATGAATGCTAGTAGCAACAAAGAGTCATTCTACAACAGAAAATATAAACTAAACATTAGTAGGCTAGAGAAACCAGTTAGCAAACAATCTCAAATAACCCCAAAAAAGCATGTGCAATGGTTACAAATCAATACAACAAAAATCAGCCCAGAAAACATGAAGAATAAATGAAAAAAAAGAAAATACTCCTTACTCAAAGCGGTTTGTGGCAACACAGCAGGTAAGCCATGCTTCCTCTGTCCAACAAATCTGACTATCTCTACTACCCACCTGGGTATATACCACCTCCTAAATCACCCTAGCGCCTCTGGTGGTTTGTAGTAGTAATACCCTCAGTAGGTGTGAACATGGTAACAGGCCTGATGCTGCGTTCACACCAAACGCGAATAGAGCGTCAAAATCGCGTTATTTTGAAGCGAAATAGTAAGGCACTAGCGTTCAAGGCACTCCAGGATAAATATGTCATAAAACACCACTCTCCCTCTTTTCATTTTCATTAAAAATATATATTAAACATTAATAGCCACACAAATGTGGTCCAGGCAACGCACTACCTACATTATCTTCACTGCATGTATATTTAAATATCCATAAAAATAAAGTTATGAAACTTCTCTTTGCCCTCAGTCAAAACAATTTGGCAGACAACAAATTATAGATTCATGACACCAAAGATCGCCCGTTAGATCCACACAAGACGAACCACTACAGGACATCAGAGCCAGCGGCAGACGTCAGAAGGACTAGCCGAGGAAAGGCTGCTCTCGCCGGGGTTAATGAGTGCCCGGTGATCGCCTGGATCTCACAACTCCAAAAACATAAGATAATTTTTTTAAATAGGCGCTATCTTTATAAATAAACCAGAGATTTGAGCTTTAAACAACTACATTCTCACCTAAAAAAGTCTTAAAACTACATTTTGTGACACAATAGTAGTATTTTTAAATTATGCAGGGTTTCTCATCGCGTCATTTACCACGTGACCGCAGCGAGCAGGCTCCTGAATGGTTAACACGGCGCGAATTGATGGCAAAGTTCAGATTTTTCAACTCGGGCGTCAGACGCGAATTCGCTTCAAATGCGTGAATGCACACAAAGCACCACTCGCGCATAACCAGACGCTCAACTCGTGTCCAATTCGCATCATTTGCCTGAACTGGACGTGCAAATGAGGCGGAATCGCGTCCATCGCGCCGCGTGAAACGCATCTATCGCGCCGCAGGACCTCCAGACGCGCGTCAACGTGCCTTTCCATTGACTTAACATGGAAATCACTCGCGCCAGACGCTCTATTCGCGTTCGGTGTGAACGCAGCATGAGTCTGTTACAGCCTATTTTCAGGCGCTGCGTAATATCATACACAATGTAACTATACACATCACAACATGTAAATAGGAAAATGTTGGCGTTATTTTGTCACTTATTGAGCAGTAGGCAGTCTTTGTGCTAAGCTAGGCTAGCGGTGAGTGTGTCAGACAGAGTTATGGCACGCACAGAGATGAGAATGGTATGTATGGACTTATCTTACTTTGGGGGATACAGTGAATAAGCTAAAGTCCCAAAAAGTTGGCGCATTCCTTTAAGTGTTTGAACTCTTAAAATCATCAGGTGGATTCTGATTGGCTGTTACTGCTTATCGTTCACCAGCTGTAAAAATTGTTCTGAAAATGTTTCCAATGATATCTGTGTCATTATTGTTATAGTTGTGGTGTTGACACTGAAAAATTAACATCAAGATTAATAAATGCTTTAGATTTTTTTTTTCATTCTTAGTTCATGTTAACTAATTTGGTTAACTAATGAGAACATAAATGCATTGCAAATTTAATATTTAGACATCAGCACTCAAGGGGCAATAGCGTCATCTGACAAAAACCCAATAGTATTTTTCCATTGGCTTTTGGATTCGTTTTTGGAAAAGTTTATGTTTTGTTCATCAAGATGATAATCTTCACAAATGAACGCAACTTTTAGGAATTTTAACAACCACACCAACTGTTTTGTTACTGGTTTAAGGCCTTGGTTAGCTAATCTAGAGCTAGTTTTGTAAGGGAAACCAAAGAACTGAGCAGTGACTAAATAAAACATTACATTTTTGAGACCTGACAAGTAACCTCGGGTTCTGCTTGTTCTTCTTGTCACTTTAAATCGTATGCTAAGGGCTTCTTGTCTTTCCATGATGTAGCTTAGTGGTTAAAGACCACGGTTGAATGGATGAAACGTACAGTTCATTTACTGTTTTCACTTCATGTATTATCATGCATAATTCATCAGTGCATGTTTTTCCTAAAGAAAATAGAGTTGTTTTTTTACTCATTCATCGAAATTAAGTAATTTCTCTGCTTCAAAGACGTTTTTCTTCTCTAATGATGATTCTGCATGATTGCAAGCGTGATATTGCTTTTACACGACAGTTCAGTAACCAAGACGTAAATACCGAGTACCTTACATTTAGGAACAAATTTGAATAAATGATTTAATGGCTGCCTAACATTGGATTCAGACGTGCCTTGATGCCTTCCTAACAATAATGCACAAGACAAGCAACATCAAATTTGAGGACTAGAACTGTATCATATACCTTAATGGACAAAATCAAGCCCCTGAATAGTCAGTCACATAACAGAGGTTAAAAAACACTGAGGATGGTGTTTCATTACATGTTTAAAGCTCAGGCTGTGATGAGGCGTGACTCTCAAGAAGTCCCTCGCCGTGGAATCTGCTCCTCTCGAAAGCACGACATTCGCTTAAGAACAACATCAAGAGCAACTCAGAGGACGTTCGGTGCAGAACATCTGCCAGTTCATTTATCTAGGGTTTGGTAAGCTTTGTTAGTGCTGAGCTGTTGTGCTCATTCCTCCGGGGCCGTGGGAGTGTTTGTGTTGACCCCTGCGAGGGAAATTTCCCCCCTAATTAATCTGTTTTAATTGTCGGTTCCTCATTGTCTTCGTCAATGTTAATCCTTGAGTCTAATCCGCGGACACACACGCGCTCATATCCCGTCTTTCCGTGGCTCGGGAACTTTCGGGGAACGTGATAAGTGTTAGTTTCATCTCTAATGAAGCCAGAAACACTATCCGCTGTTAGCTTTACTGAGAGCCATTAAAACAAACACAGCAGAGAGGAATGAAGTGGCCAGGACAAACCTTCCTCCCCTTGAGAAACGTGCTGCTGTATAATCACATTTCCAGGCTGTTAATTGAAAAGCAGAGTGTTAATCTTCCTTTTCTGAAGCGCTCATAATTACCGCAGCTCAGCGGCGTCTCCAAGATTAAAGTCATCGGAAAATCTCCCTCACCTTCACGAAAGGGTAGAAACTGATGCTCACTTTCTCACAGACTGTGTGTGGTAGCAGAGCACAGCTAGACAACTTATTCTGGCCAAGACATAAAACAGCCATCTGACTGACACGTCAAAGTTATGTTCTGACATCTTGCGCTGATTATGCAGACTCAGAACCCGAACCGGTAACCCAGAATCGGTTAGTTCAGTTTACTGTAGAACAACTCATTATGGCGGTGTGAAACAAACAGTTGTGGAAATGTAGAAATTAAAGTTGAAGCTCCAGTCTCCTCCTGAAAATCCAGAGAAAAGTCTGTTGGTGCATCAGTGACAACTTCGCTCAGGGAAGACGTCAATCTCAGCTGTCAATCATGACGTCACACACAATTGTGCTATATGGCACTAAAAGCGGGTCTTGGCTCGTAATCATAGCGGAACCACTTTTGGTGCTATATAGCATCATATCTTAACAGGTTCTTTGGTAGTGGTGCTATATAGCACCTCAGTCAAAGAACCGGTGAAGAACCGGTGAAGAACCGCTGAAGAACTGCTGAAGAACCACTGAACCACCAAGATTTGGTGCTATACAGCACTTAAAGTGGTTCCCATATGATTACGAGCCAAAGAACTTTTAGTGCTATATACCACCATTTTTTTTAGAGTGTAACTAAAACTAAACTTATTTAAAAAACGAACACTTGAACTTACATCAGTGTGATTAAAAACGACAGAAACCATTTTCTACTAGTTTATTACGTCCCATTCGATTACATGGAGAGGGTGGGGTTTATGACCTATATTGTGAACAACCACCTAGGGCAGGGGTGTCCAAAGTTGGTCCTGGAGGGCCAATGTCCTGCAGAGGACAAGCTCCAACTTGCCTCAATACATCTGCCTTGAAGTTTATAGCACCCTTAGTACAGGGGTGGGCACTTCCAGTCCTGGAGGGCCACTGTCCTGCAGAGTAATCCTGAAGATGTTGATTAGCTGGTTCAGGGTGTTTGATTAGGGTTGGAGCTAAACTCTGCAGGACAGTGGCCCTCAAGGACTGGAAGTGCCCACCCCCTGCCTTAGTAACACCATGATTAGCTGGTTCAGGTGTGTTTAATTGGGAGCTAAATCTTGCAGGACAGTGGCCCTCCATGATCAGGATTGGACACCCCTAGGGACACCTAGGGGGAATCGAAACATTTTGGCTTCACTTTTCAGGGGCCGGATTCACGAAAATCTTCTTAAGAAAGAAGTTAAGAAAATTCTTAAGATAAATTCTAAGAAGTTTCGTAAGAATGTTCCTAAGTGCAATTCTTGAAAAATTCTTAAGAAGTTCTCTAATATTTTCTTAAGAACATCTTAATTTTTTACTTAAGAAGAAAATAAGAGGTGTTATATGGTGTTATTTTATTGAAAGGTATTACTGAAGACTCGCTGAATGAAAAACACCTCAAAGCCCGTCTTTTTGCGCTTCCTGCAGATTACCGTAGATATCATAATAAGTGTGCAGAGTATTTTCGTCATGACTGGCTTGACGGGAGTTAATCACTCAATGTCGTGTTTTTAATGTGCTGTGTCTGTAAAATCGTTATTTTATAAGTGCCTCGCCGTTTATCAAGAACGCTGCTCGGGTACCAAAGATCGGCCGTTAGATCTACACAAGACGAATCATATCTCAGAGACATCAGAGCCCGCGGCAGACGTCAGAAGGACTAGCCGGCGAAAGGCTGCCCTCGGCAGGGTTAATGAGTGCTGAACACCCGGTGATCGACTGGATCTCACAACTCCGAAAATGGCAGATAAAATTGTAAAATAAGCGCTCTCTTTATAAATAAACCACAGATTTAATCTTTAAACAAGTACATTCTCGCCTGAAAAAGTCTTAAAACTACAATTTGTGACACAATAACAGTAGAATTTTTAAATTACGTGGGTACGTAATTTTCGTCCGCTATTGATGTTTGTTGGTTGGTGTAAACTGGTTGCTAGTTTTATACTCGTCCATATGGCACTATTAGTTATAAATATTATATTTAGCTATCTACTGTTATGTTGTAATGCTTAATATTTGAAACAACCCAATACATTCGTTAAACATGTTACATTTGGGTATTTAAGATAGGTTGGAGGTTATCCTAACTTTAAGAAGTTATTTACGATGATTTTTAAGAACATTCTTTTCGTGAATATGAATACTTCTTACATTTTATCTTAAGAACAATCATAAGAAAAAAGATAAGAACATTTTTAAGAAAAGTTTTTGGGAATAAAAAATATTCTTATATTTTTTCTTAAGTTAGAAAATAAGAAGAAATTGGCAGTTAAGAATAATTTTATTCTTAAGAATGTTTTGTGAATCCGGCCCCAGGACTTGTGCGGAACACTTGGGGTGCATCTCAATGAGCTCCCTAGTTCAATTGTCAAGGCACTGATCAGGGAGTCGGCCATTTTAAGCGCTGTCTCAAACACAGAATCCTTCCAGGGCACTGAAACGTTCGCTCCCTAAAAAGTCCCACCATGCACCGCAAAACCCAGGGTGCATCGATGCTCACTATTGGTGCGTCCCAATTTGCATAAATAGTATGCAAATAGTATCCGTCCTAAATAGTATTCGAAAATAGAATTAGTATATCCCAAATCGTAGGGCAGTTCACGGTGACAGGATTCATGTAACTAAGAAACAGAGTTGTCCATTAATGATGACAAAGTAGTATGTGTCATAAATTCCCTGTTCTTGGACATTTCCTGTCTTTTGCCATGTTTTGTAGTCCTTTGTTTTTCTTGTTGATTAGTTTTCCCAGGTGTTTCCCATATACCACGCTCCCTTGTGATCTTGTTAAGCTAGTCTTCCTTGTGTATATATACACAATGTGTTACACTTGTGTTTGGTGAGTCGTTCTGTCATGTAGGTGCAAATAATCAGGCAGGGCAGGGGATCTAAACGCAGGAATATTTGAATAAAACATGGAGAAACACTAGGACCAGGTACACGTGAGGAAATGCCACACAACATCCACAACGACACAAAACACAAGTGTAACACAAGCACTATATACACACACACACACACACACACACACACACACACACACACACACACACACACACACACACACACACACACACACACACACACACACACACACACAAGGGGGCGTGGTAAATGGGAAACACCTGGGAAAACTAATCCACAAGAAAAACTACAAAGGACTAAAAAACATGGCAAAAGACAGGAAATAACAAAAGAGTCCAGAAACACACAGGGAATTTATGACAGTATGTACCAAGTTTGCCTACTCTTCTGCTACACACTCAAAAGTATGTACTTTTTCTTCACAAAAAGAATACATAATTTTAGGTTGTAGGCTATAAGTAAGCGAATTGGGATGCTGCATATGTTCCCCTAACGGAAGTTCTGAAGTGTGAAACTTAAATCATGTGAGCCAACTCACTCCACACAAAGTCATATAGGAAGATGGTGCACTCCGATTACTTATGAATGGGAGGAATTGCAGTGACCAAAATGGTGAATAAATCCCGCCATTTAAATGAAAGAGCCAATCGTTGATTAGTAAAGTCATCGTGTCACTGCAGCTGCTGTTAGAAGCTCTGGTTGAAATAAAAGAGTCAAGTGTTCTTAGAAATGCGCGTCCCAGGAATAGGATTGTGCATGAGCTTTGTCCAGGCTGAAAAATTCATTTTTTTTGTCATGATTCAAGCGTTTATCAACAACATTTAGGAGACAGTTGTTGTCAGATTTCATTAGTGATTTGAAATATGAAATTTAATCGTAAGTTTGGCAAACAGTTTTGGAGAATTTGATGTTTCCCCATTCAAAGACATAGGAGCTGCACTTGCATGCCCGAGAGATGTTCGGAAAATGACCGGAAAATTTTCTGTTTTGAATTTTTTTAAATCACAGCTTCATCGGAATGATATGAAACTTGGTGACTTTTCTAGCATTAGGTATGTAAACACACAAAAAAATTGGGGTCATGATTCGAGCATGCTAATTGGTCGTAAAAAAAAAAAATAGCGTTCATTGTCCTCTGTCATAAATGACCGACCATAGGAAATGAGTGGGAAATCGGCAAAAACACAAAAATTCTCAGAATATTTGTGTGTACAATCTACAAATCGGCCACGATGCTGAAAAAAAGTACACAGCAGTAAAGGGGTGACACTCTAAAACATCAAGAGTGTGATATTGACACATCCACTCACACACACGCACACTTATACACACACACACCTATGAAAAACTGAACCTATGAACCACATTTTGATTTTTTTTAAATCACTGCTTCATCAGAATGATATGAAACTTAGTGACTTTTCTAGCATTAGGGTATGTAAACACACAAACAAATTGGGGTCATGATTCAAGCATGCTAAGTGGTTGTAAAAAAATACTCCCACTTGTGCTCTTCGGTCAAAAATGAATGAATGGGAAATCAGCAAAAACACAAATTCACAGAAAAAAAGAGGATATTTCTAACAAAAAAAAAGTCTAAAACTTCATAATTAATAGTCTTTGAGATTTTTTTCAATATATATTCAAATCCATCAACAACAACAAAAAAAAAAAATCATTAAATGTGTTCAAAAGAGAACTAGGGAATTCTCAAGCATGGTTGCGTGATTTCTTAAATAATTCCAAAAGAGGGCGCTAATCTGCCTTCAAAAAAATATATATATTTTGAAGGCCTAGTCTCTATTTTAACCTGAAATACTGCAATAAAAAAAAAATTGTATAATTTTCAATGGCAAAAATAGACCATAATTATTGCATAAATATAAAAAAATACCATCAAATCATCTCAAAATACACAATTAAAAAGAAAAAAATATTATTGAAGAAAAATAAATTGCATTGGTTTTACTGGGGTGGAGGAAGTTTAATTTTTAGTTGTCCGGTCACTTATGACCGGGAAGACAACCAATGCAACCCCTAAACGAAGAGCACCAGAGGGTTAAAGGGACTTTGCACACATAACGACCGCCATATGCGTCGCCAAAAATAGAGTCATCAGTGTCCCAGTGTGTAGTGAGCCATTGTCATTTACTGCCCTTACCGGTGCCCGAATTTGTGAACACCTACTGATTCACAAGCTTGGGAGCTAGGGAGCTCATAAAGACACACCGGTGTATACAAATTTTTTTTTTTTTGTGTTTCAATTTCTTAATCAGTCTCCCAGGAATGGCAAAACTCATAATGAGTATTTACATATATTTAAGTAAATTCTTTAAAAACTAAATATTTGTTTATCATTGTTTCGAAGAGGATTTAGACTTCTTGTAAGTTTCAAGTATTTTTGAAAGGAGAGAATAATTCCCAGTACACTGCAGTAGCATGCCAAATTCCTTATATTTATTTAAACAGCAGCATTCAGTCTAAAGACAATTTAAAAACGCCTGAAGAAATCCTGCTGTATATACAGCCTAATAAAAATTTAAAGCTATGGGTAAACCATCCAGGTGTGTCGTGTTTATTTGTTCTCTACATATTTAAAATATAGATTTTGGTTTGTTATGTGAGCACTTTGTTGTTCAGGGGTTCTTGTTTGAATAACTGATAAATTAATTATTTTTATAAAGTGTTAGCAATATTATTTTCTTGCACCAGGTGGAGCTTTAAAAAAAATGAAGAAATCTCTTCATAAAAAATGTATTTTGTGAATTTTTACTGTAATAAATGAGATGCTAATGTATGCATGGTGAGGCAACATGGCGGTGAGTCATTGGAGAATCATGTAAACAGTGGCGTCTCCTGCCGCGCTGGGCTGCTGTCTGTCAGTCACACACGGAGCTGTAGGATCAATATATCGCCCTGACGGATCTCCAGGGAGTTTAACTGACAGAAATTATGCCTGTAACTGAACTCAAACGGAGTGCCAGAACTCTCTGCATCTCATTCAACAACTCGACGTGGTTCTCTCTCTGAATAATTATTATAGGCTACACTTTTTTTTTGGGAAGAAAATAGGAGCGTCAAAAACGTGAACTAGGAAATGCCCTACATATGTCTTGATTCTATGATGTTCACATGAATGTATTACAGGTTCAGACCATCTGGAGAAACCTGGGTTTAAGCTCAGTGGTGATTTCAAACCAGTTACCAGCTTTAACCACCACACCATCCAGAGGTGCTCGGTCTGAGCTGTGTTGCAGATTTGTTTTCAGAGCAAGAACCCATGTGGAACACAGGTTTGTCCTGTCTGACCTCTACACACACTGATTTCATGTGTAAAACTGCCTCGCCACTCTTCTGCTTGAGTGTGTTTGTGTTAATTAGAGACGGCGAGAGATAATTGAGTAAAATAATAATTACATGTAGGCCTAACACTTATATAAATACAGTAGAATATATACACGCTATTGGCAATTATGTCTATTTTTAGTTTTATCAACGAAGAGACTTCTAGACAAAGCCTCAGCAGAATTAACCGAAGCGCATCTCCACATGATTTATCTTAACATTTTCTTTGTCAAATCAACTTAGATAATTTATGTGGTTCAGATAACATAATATTTTAAGTTTCTGTTGATTAAACCAATCTCCTTCATTGTATTAGCTCAAATTTGTTGCTGAATAAATCATTGTTTTTGAGTGAATCGTTTGAGTGAATGATTCAAATGAATCATTCATAAAGACATAAAGTAACTTGCCGTCACCTTCTGACATAATGATAAAACCTGCAAAAATACCCACCATTAATGGATAAATAATTATAGAATCAAAAATCGAAATAATCAAGTCATTATATAAAATGAATAATTATATTAATTTATTTAAGAAATTGTAATAACTAGAAATAAACTTTCTTTAGTTTAATACAAAATTATTTAATTATTGATTATTCAAGCTTTTGAAAAAGATGCTTTTACCGTCTCCATGTAAACAACAAAAATGTGAATTGGAGGCAACTGGGAACAGCAGCATCTCGTAAAATCACAGAGCGGGGTCAGCGCATGCTGAGGTGCACAGTGCGCAGAAGTCACCAGCTTTCTGCAGAGTCAACAGCTACAGACCTCCAAACTTCGAGTGGCCTTCAGATTAGCTCAAGAAGAGAATGGGTTTCCATGGCTGAGCAACTCATCCAAGCCTTAAATCACCAAGTGCAATTCAAAGCGTGGGATGCAGTGGGGTAAAGCACGCCGCCACAGAGACGAATCAAGCTTTTTTCTCTGGCAATCTGATGTACGAGTCTGGGTTTAGCTGTTGCCAGGAGAACGGTACTCTCCTGACTGCATTGTGCCAAGTGTAAAGTTTTGGACAATTCAATTTCATGCTCCCAACTGTGTGGGAACAGTTTGGGGATGGCCTCTTCCTGTTCCAACATGACACCAGTGCACAAAGCGTCGGTCCATAAAGACATGGATGAGCGAGTTTGGTGTGGAGGAATTTGACTGTCCTGCACAGAGTCCTGACCTCAACCCGATAGAACACCTTTGGGATGAATTAGAGCGGAGACTGCGAGCCAGACCTTCTCGTCCAACATCAGTGCCTGACCTCACAAATGAGTTTCTAGAAGAATGGTCAAAAACTCCCATAAACACACTCCTAAACCTTGTGGAAAGCCTTCCCTGAAGAGTTGAAGCTGTTATAGCTGCAAAGGGTGGGCCAACTCCATATTAAACCCTATGGATTAAGAATGGGATGCCTTTAAAGTTCATGTGCATGTAAAGGCGGGCGTCCCAAAACTTTTGGCAATATAGTGTATGTTAAGCACATCTATGACTTATGTGTGAAATGTTCCATGGTACTATGATAACCCATGTTCAGTTCATTGTATTGATTATAAAAGATTTAATATCAGACTAGGTGCTGAGCTCGATTAACAGAACATGCATGTTTTGATGAGAATCCCAGCCAAAACGCTGCCCAGCAAATTGGTGGAAATGTTTGGAGCATCTGGGATCATCTGAAGTGGAGGAACGTTTGGAGCTCTTGATTGCTGATTAGGGAGCGGGAGAGAGAGATCAGAGAGTGTGTGCCGCGGCCATGTGTCACACAATGCTGTAATTAGCAGCTGTGTCACTGAGCTCAGGTGCTGCGGAAAGGTGCCAGAACCCTCTCAACCGCACCGGCCAGGGGTTCAGCTCTGCGGTTTCAGAGAGACAGCAAATTATGAGCTCCAGGGCCTATCATTTACAAATCAGTTTGAACTGAACTATAGGCAGCCGATGCTCGTCTGTATGGGCAGGTGAGGCAAAAATATTCATCCAAACATAGACCTCTATATTCACTGAATTAATAAATGAATTATGAATGTGTTCAGCATTCTGCAACAAATATTTTTCTGATTTTCTAGACTATTTTAAGTCGTGAAGTGAGCAGGATAGATTCAAATGTAGCGCATGGATTCGTCGGGCATGTATTCATGATACTAAGAGGGGCAGCCGGTCTCGGAGCCCTCCTCAGCTCTACAGCGCCCCACAGATTTCCAATGTAAATCTGTGGTGAATAATGGAACTGTAGAGCACTCTCATAGGTACGGAGACATGCAGGAGAAAACTAGTAAATAGTGCGCACAATTTATAAATCGAGGGAACAAATTACTAAATCAAGTGGATGGTTTAGCAAGTCGAGGGAACGAAGAAGTAAATTGTACACATGATTTAGCAAATTGAGGGAACGAATTAGTAAATTGTGCGTACAATTTACTTTTTTTTCCCCTTGCACGTCATTTGCGGGCCTCCATACATAGGGCGCTATTGGGTGCTTATTTTCATGTGACGTTACCTCATGTAAACCTTGTTCAAGACCAAGACGATATCAGTCCGCTTCAGCTATGTGTCTGCATCAGGTCAGTAACTAGTTGGCACGTCTGTTCTTCCTGTGTGGAGTAACATATCAAATTAGTATAAATCCTTTATTTTAAATGTGCTCACGTGAATAGTGTAAGATTACAAATTTATACATTGTTATATCTAGGTTCCAAAGTAATAGAAAATAACTGAAAACATTATTTATATTTGTGTTTTACATTTTGAAGTAAACTTGAGGAAATTCTAAGGAGATTACGTCAGGCCGTGTAAGTGTTTGAGACATTAAGTCTTTTGTCTTTATGCACTTCCTGACTATTTACCATGACAAGTTTAGAGCAAAACTGCCTGAGTGATTGGATTAGCATCTATGCATTTGAATGACACTGTTATGCTGATTGAATTACGGCTGATGAGACAGGAATGTTTGGGGTGTGTCCTTATTTTCCTATGTGTCCTCCCCTGCTGTATAATCCCTCCCCCTGAAATGTAGATAAATTGCATTGTTTTGTACAGTTAAGTTAGACTGTTTTCGGACGACCTGCAGCACAGAGAGTTCTCATTAAAAGAATAACTTCTGTTAGATCACGAAGTCTCCTGGTCTTCATCTTCTGAGTTTCCTACACTTTAGAAGATAAAAGTTCACAACAATAGCCTTAATATATACAGTAGAGCCCCGTTTCCACTGAAATTACCCGGAACAATTTGTCCCATGAACTTTTTGGCCAGGAACTCTTTTCCCCCCAGACCTGTTGCGGTCTGCATTTCCATAGCGGTCTAAAGTACCGTGAAGATTAGTCCGGTGACGTAGGACTGCGCTGGCTTTCCAGAGCCTGTTGGATTTCGTCCTCCGCAAATAAACTTAATAAAGCCTGAACCTCATCGTCGGGCCATCGGTTGTATTTTTTAAACTCCATTGTTGATTTGAATAGCAAAACGACTCTTACTGCGTGCACCGCAACAGACTTTTAGGTTGAACTAAAATGCTACGTGAGCTCAACCAATCAGCATGTTCAGTGCCCAAGTCCCATCCCCAAAAGTTCCTGAACTTTGAAAAAGTACTACTTCACGAGCAGGGCCGTTTTGAGGGGGAAATCTTTACCTGGAACTTCATTTAGACCCCGGTTCCTGCGGTCAAAACACACCGAGTACAACCCCAAAGTCCCTAGTTTCTGGGGAAAGTTCCTGCGGTGGAAACGCGGCTTAGTTCTAATGTGTTTGTTTTATGTTTGGTCTGAGAATAGACATGACTTTGTTTCCCTCACTGGAATTCCAACACGAAAGAAAATAACTTTGTAGGCCAAAACGCAGAAGCGAGCATATTTGAGCACTTCCGCTTCCATCGTTCCAAAGTCTATGGGGTTTTGGTTAGCCCTCTGGGGCTCGCCGTCATTTCTGACCCAAATGTTTTAAAATAATTTTTTTTAAATTGTGTTCAAATAAATCGTAGCTTCATCGGAATGGTCCGAAACTTGGTGACTTTATTGGTACTAGTGTTGTTTTCGTCAACGAAAAGTATGACTAAATATCTTCGTCAACGAACCTTTATAACGTGACGAAAACGAGACGAGACGCAACGTAAATGCTGGTCATGTGACGATGACGAATAAAAACGAGACTAAATGTGGTTCACAAAATAAAAACTATGCTAAAATGTCTCTTCCTTTTCGTTGACGAAAATGAGACGAGACGAAAAGTCGTGTTTTTATTTTGCAGTATTTCTGTGCGTCTCATTCAGGGGCTGCATCAGGTCTCACTGCGCAGACGCAGGCGACATCACTCTCTTCAAACCCCACTCGCGCGGCGTCTCCGGTGAGTGAACGGGTCCTATGGCCGGCCAGTCGGGGTTCGTAAGCCCTATTCGGACGGTAATTGTTTGTCCTGCGGTCGTAAGGTGTCTTCATCATTTACAGGGGCTAGTCAGTGATTTTATTGTCGTCTTAATGCAGAATATCAGTGTTTTTCTCCCACCACCCGTGTAAAAATCTCCGGCCAAATTACCTAACTGAATTACTGTTTGACAAACACCAAGGTCGTGTGGTGCCGTCTGAATCCACATCTCTGAGTTTTCAATCACTTCAGAATTCACGGTTTATATCCTTTTTGGCCACTGCAGAGCACCGTGCGGTTGTGCTTCGCTGTTATCTGGATGCATTTTATAGATCTAGACTTGTATTGCTGAAATATTGGTAAGTATTTACAAGAGCAAGATATTTCATCACCGCTCAAAAAAAGAAAGAAAGAAAAGCACGTAAACATTTGAAATGTGCCGTTATAACGGCAGCAATTATATATGTTGAAATAACCACAGCATTATGAATACCTCATAAGCAAATAAGAGGCTATATTCACTTATTTCCACTCATTTCCATGTGGAATAAAATTACATCCTTTATTTTGAGATAAAATACAAGACAGAAAAACATTTTAACTATAATGTGGGTCTAATTTTAAACATATTTAAATAATTAAATAATAATTTGGAAATTATTTTCCTATTATTAAATTAAAAATGCATTTATTCTTATTAAGACATTTGGAAAAACTTTTATTACATTGAAGTGGAAAATAAAACGGGTGTTGTGGAAATAGATAGGGAAAAATGTGGCCACAAAAATCACAGGAAAAAACACCACAAACCTTAAGAGACATCTCAATGTTTTTATTTATTTAATTTAAATGTATGTGTGTGTACTTTTAACATGTTTAGTTGGTAAAATAAATATGTTGTAACTTCAAATCAGAGCGTCTTCCGTGTCTGGAATGGATGTATTCTTGAGTCTAAGGTAACAATAATATAATAAGATAACCTTGTTTGAAATGGGTTTGGCTAAAAGAAGATTTTGGTTTTGTCTATAATACGTACTTATACTACATTGACTGGGTTAAATAGAATTGCATTACTAAAAAGAGACTAAAATACAATTTGCATTGACTAAAACTTGACTAAAATGTCATCAGTTTTCGTCGACTAAAACTAGACGAAAATAGTCATAGATAATTCTGACTAAAATAAGACTAAAATGCTCAGACTTTTAGTCGACTAAAACTTGACTAGACTAAAAAGAGTATGACTATGACTAAAACTAATAAAAACTAAAATGACAGCTTGACACAAAGACTAGACTAAAACTAAAATGAAAACAGGCCGCCAAAAACAACACTAATTGGTACTTGGTATATGAACACCCAAAAAAATTGGGGACAGGATTTGAAAAGTCTAAGTGGTCGTAAAAAAAATAGTCACACTCAGGACCTTCGGGTCAAAAATTACCCCCATAGGAAATGAATGGTAAATTGGCAAAAATATGAAAATACAGAGTTTTTTTGTGCATACAATCTACAAATCAGCCAGGATGCAGAAAAAAGGACTCAACAGTGAAGGGGTGAATCTCTAAAACATCAAGAGTGCAAAACAGACAAAAAAACTCACACACACACAAAAACACAATTACCTTTTGGAATGGCACGCGTTCATTTGTGTGTGTGGGTTTTTGTGTGTATAAGTGTGTGTGTGAGTCTTGCACTCTTGATGTTTTAGAGATTCACCCCTTCACTGCTGAGTCCTTTTTTTCTGCATCCTGGCTGATTTGTAGAAAAATAAATTTCCCATTAATTTCCTGTGGGGGTCATTTTTGACCGACGGTCCTGAGTGTGACTAGTTTTTTTTACGATCACTTAGACTTTTCGAATCCTGTCCCCAATTTTTTGGGGTGTTTATATACCAAGTACCAATAAAGTCACCAAGTTTCAGACCATTCCGATGAAGCTACGATTTTTTTTTTTAATTTATAAAACGCAAGATCCACTATAGTGGTAAAAATGTGCTATTGCGTGATAAAAATGCTCAATGTGTCCACCGGATGGCACCGATCTCATTTAAAAAATTGCTTTCATTAGGCCTGGGCTTGACTTTAAAATGAAATACAGCTTTAATAAAAAATAAAAATAAAAAAAAAGAATATATACATTTTTTATTATATTCAATGGGAAAAAATGGGTCATAATTATTGCATAAATATTAATTATAAATCATGAAATGATCTCAAAACACCAAAAAAGAAAAGATAAAATATTATTGAACAAAAATATATTTCATTGATTTTACTCAAATCTTTTTTATCGTAATCCCGCCCTCCGGGTAATTTTTGACCCTAAGGTCCTGAGTATGACCCATAAATGAAGAACCCCAGAGGGTTAAATGGCTGAAATAAGGTAGTTCCAGTGAAAGGAACTCTTAATACTTCAGCATATCAAGACATTTTAGACAATTTCATGCTCCCAACTTAGTGGGAAGAGTTTGGGGATGGCCCCTGACCTCAACCCGATAGAACACCTTTGGGATGAATTAGAGCGGAGACTGCGAGCCAGGCCTTCTCGTCCAACATCAGTGCCTGACCTCACAAATGCGCTTCTAGAAGAATGGTCAAAAATTCCCACAAACACACTCCTAAACCATGTGGAAAGCCTTCCCAGAAGAGTTGAAGCTGTTATAGCTGCAAAGGGTGGGCCAACTCCATATCAAACCCTACAGATTAAGAATGGGATGCCTTTAAAGTTCATGTGCATGTAAAGGCAGGCGTCCTAAAATGTTGTAGCTTGTTTACAAGTGAAAATCGAGACATTATTTAGGCCATATTGCCTTTTGACAAGGCTTCCCTACAGCGGTTTTGTAAGACATTTTTCATTCCGTCTCCAAAAGTATAGCTAGGTCACAAACACACACATTCATGTCTGTGTATAATACATCAGGATGTTTTTAGCAGGCTTAGGCATGTAGGGCCACTGACTCGTATCGATCGAGCAAAGATATTTGGGTATTTCATGTTTCGATTTGGGCTGAGATAACTGGAACTTCAGAAGTATTGCCGTAGGACATTGAAGAAACCTCTCCACCCCCAGACTGGCTCATGGCCCTTTTGGAGGTTACGGCAGTCATTGATTAAATAAAAAAAGGAGATGCGGCTCTCTGGAGGAACACTTGAAGCTTTTAAGCAGCAGAGAATCGGATTCTGCATTTTTAGCCTGAAAGTTAATCGATACATGCATTTAGATTCATCACTCAAGAGTCCAGAACTAACAGCAGACATTTGGGTCAAACAAAGAGAAAGTTTTTATTAGGGCTGCAATAGATGAGGATTCAAAGTCCTCTGTCTTGGTGTAGTTTTTCAGTTCAATCTATATTCATGTTCCATTTGAAATGTATACAGTTTTTCTAGTTAAATGCATATGGGACACTATTAACTATCTTACATTATCAACAAGAAACAAGTATGCTACATTAACTATTTATTAAAACAAGACAAAATCTTCAAATTTAAAGGTCCCGTTTTTCGTGTTTTTTTGAAGCTTTGATTGTGTTTACAGTGTGCAATATAACATGTGTTCATGTTTCGCGTGTAAAAAAAACAGTATTTTTCACACAATTTACTTATCTGTATACCGCTGTTTTCACTGTCCTCAAAACGGCTTGAAAGATTTCCCTGTTCTATGAAGTCCCTCCTTCAGAAATACGTAACGAGTTCTGATTGTGCCAGCGGTTCCCATGTTGTGATTCGACAGCAGCTTAGGGCACGCAGAGCGCACGTTACCGGAAAGGTCACGCCTCTCACCATAACGGGGATGCATGCGCTCAATGATCTCTAAGTACAGCGTCCCTGGGAAAGCCAAACAAAGGTGACTTGACTCCGGGATGAAAATAACAGCGTCTCGACGACATGGCGACAAACAAACTATACGAACGCAACCGAACGCAACACTTCCTATTCTCCACGCGGGAGCAGCAAGACCACGCCCCCTTTTTTGCGTGTTCTTGTGGGCGGAGGTTAGTCGACATACTGCTCTACTGACGTAATTAAAGCAGGAAATACCAGGATGTAGTACCAACCGGCCGTTCGCTGTAGGCTTTGAAAGGGAACTTCTGTTAAATAAAATATCTCGCTTGGCATTGAACTTTGAGCTTTATAATTTTACAGGTATTATAAATGCTCTAACAGCAACATTACACACTAACTAAAGTTTGAAAAATGGGATCACGAAGAACAGGACCTTTAAACTTTTTTTTTTTTTACATTGCTTCATAATAATTACAATAATACAGTAACAATATTACAAGACAACAGTAACAATGACATTTACTGCCATTGTTCTTCAAGAACCCCTGTGGTGAAAATCAGGATTCACATATAAACATTCATCAACTCACACATCAGCTGAGGTAAACAGAAGCTCAAGCATGTTCGCTTGACGTGCGAGAACCAATGAGGTTCATTCTCGTGTTACGCATCACGTTTGAGCTTCTTCAAGAACGAGGTTCATTCTCGTGTTACGCATCATGTTTGAGCTTCAAGAACCAATGAGGTTCATTCTCGTGTTACGCATAACGTTTGAGCTTCTGCAAGAACCAATGAGGTTCATTCTCGTGTTACGCATCACGTTTGAGCTTCTTCAAGAACCAATGAGGTTCATTCTCGTGTTACGCATCACGTTTGAGCTTCAAGAACCAATGAGGTTCATTCTCGTGTTACGCATCACGTTTGAGCTTCTTCAAGAACCAATGAGGTTCATTCTCGTGTTTCGCATCACGTTTGAGCTTCTTCAAGAACCAATGAGGTTCATTCTCGTGTTACGCATCACGTTTGAGCTTCTTCAAGAACCAATGAGGTTCATTCTCGTGTTACGCATCACGTTTGAGCTTCTTCAAGAACCAATGAGGTTCATTCTCGTGTTTCGCATCACGTTTGAGCTTCTTCAAGAACCAATGAGGTTCATTCTCGTGTTACGCATAACGTTTGAGCTTCTGCAAGAACCAATGAGGTTCATTCTCGTGTTACGCATCACGTTTGAGCTTCAAGAACCAATGAGGTTCATTCTCGTGTTACGCATCACGTTTGAGCTTCTTCAAGAACCAATGAGGTTCATTCTCGTGTTACGCATCACGTTTGAGCTTCCTCAAGAACCAATGAGGTTCATTCTCGTGTTACGCATCACGTTTGAGCTTCTGCAAGAACCAATGAGGTTAATTCTCGTTTTACGCATCACGTTTGAGCTTCTTCAAGAACCAATGAGGTTCATTCTTGTGGTACACAGCACGTTTGAGCTTCTGCAAGAACCAATGAGGTTAATTCTCGTGTTACGCATCACGTTTGAGCTTCAGCAAGAACCAATGAGGTTCATTCTCGTGTTACGCATCACGTTTGAGCTTCCTCAAGAACCAATGGGATTCATTCTCATGTCCCACAGCACGTTTGAGCTTCCTCAAGAACCAATGGGATTCATTCTCATGTCCCACAGCACGTTTGAGCTTCCTCAAGAACCAATGGGATTCATTCTCATGTCCCACAGCACGTTTGAGCTTCCACAAGAACCAATGAGGTTCATTCTCATGTTATGCAGCACATTTGAGCTTCTTCAAGAACCAATGAGGTTCATTCTCGTGTTACGCATCACGTTTGAGCTTCTTCAAGAACCAATGGGATTCATTCTCATGTCCCACAGCACGTTTGAGCTTCCTCAAGAACCAATGGGATTCATTCTCATGTCCCACAGCACGTTTGAGCTTCCTCAAGAACCAATGAGGTTCATTCTCATGTTATGCATCACGTTTGAGCTTCTTCAAGAACCAATGGGATTCATTCTCATGTCCCACAGCACGTTTGAGCTTCAGCAAGAACCAATGATGTTTTTCTAGAGTCAAAGTGTCAGTTGCGTAGCTGTCTATGGAAGGAAAACTCTCAGATTTCATCAAAAAGATCTTAATTTGTGTTCCAACGATGAACAGAGGGTGAGGAATTGATGACAGAATTTTAATTTTTGGGTGAACTAACCCTTTAAATGTACATAAGGAACATGAACATTGCATTTGATCATTTACACCAACATTACGGGAACAATATTTTGTATTGTTCTAAAAACATGTTAGATGAACATCCATCTAAAACATTTCAGAAAAAAAAGATAGATAATGTTTTTGTGCTAACGTTTTGTGAACATAAAAAACTTTGAATGAGCATTATTTTAATGTTACTGGAAGGCCGTTTGTTCAGAACCTTGTCAGAACGTTCCGAGAACGCTTCCTTTTAGCTGGATATTGCTTGCTTTCCAGGTGGGTTCTTACAGCATATAATATTCAATAATATACATCAATCACTTATTTCTCTAACATTGTAACAGTGACACCAACCCATAAAGTACATAATTCAATGTCAAATTATAGTATTTTATTTATTTTTGTTCTGTTTAATATTGATTTTTTTTTCTCCTCTGAAAATAACCCTGGGCTGCATATGATGAATTTGTTTGAGGCCACGAAATATAGCATATCATTTCATATTCTAGTTGTCCAGAAGTCTGCATTAAATAGACCTTTTCCTATTTAAAGCATCTTGCAGATGGTTGGTGTAAATCTGGACACTAATCATGCCACTCTGCGATCAGATTATTTAAAGTGTCAGTATTTATTGATTAACATTCACGATGACATTTTATTTAGAGTGTGTTGACTAACAGTATTTACAGTGTTGAAGGAATGAATTTGATTGGACCGTGACCACTGACCGTAAAGAGCTCTCAGGACAGATGCTCGATGTGTGTGTGTCCGTTGAGATCATTCTGGTCACGGCTGATGCTGCAGTCTTGCATGATCCGCTTGTAAATCACATGGACACTGAAAGATTAAACATGATGGTGTGTGTGTGTGTGCCACTGCAATAAATGTCAAAGTGTGAGTCAGATCCGATGCTGTTTTAGTCTAATGGTAAAGGACGTGGCGGCTGATGGAATGGTTGCAGGTTTATTTCCAGGTGTGGATGACCCTGATCTGTTCCAGGAGTCTGGGATTGAATAGTTTATGCGCTGATTGCTCTTGGACACAACAGTAAATGTAAGAGTGAGAGTAATATGGAAGCCACTGCAAAGGTTGTATGTTCAATTCCAGAATGTAGTGACCTGGAAACTGAATTTAGACACTAAAGGAGCAATTCACTTAGAATGAATTGCCCCTGCTGATAGTGTTGCTTATTTGCACGCGCTGTAGGATGTCTTAGCATGCGATTCACTAAAGGAATTATGCATATCAAAAAAACTGTTGAACTCAATTTACACACCGCAATTCCTCAGCTTTCTGGTCACACCTCAGTGAAGAACTTGAACGTTCCTTTAAATTAGGGATGGACTGATATTGCCTTCTCACAGGGCTCAATACATGATTTTAAACCTATTTTTATGTTTAAGTGTCTGATAACCTATATGCATAATAATAATAATTAAGGAAATATTCATTATTAATGAACAAAATATAAAATGCAAAAGTTATTAAAAGTAATTATGCAAACAATAAATGTAAACAATTAAATATAAGTTAATTGAATGCGAGTGTGTTTGTATAAACGCACACGCACACGCACACACACACACACACACACACACACACACACACACACACACACACACACACACACACACACACACACACACACACACACACACACACACACACACACACACACACACACACACACACACACACACACACACACAGACACACACACACACACACACAGACACACACACACACACACACACACACACACACACACACACACACACACACACACACACACACACACACACACACACACACACACACACACACACACACACACACACACACACACACACACACACACACACACACACACACACACACACACACACACACACAAGCTGCATATTGATCAAAAATACAGTAAAACAGTAATATTGTGAAATACAATTAAAAATAACTGTTTCTATTTGAATATATTTAAATGTAATTTATTACTGTGATGTCAAAGCTGAATTTTCAGTGTCACATGATCCTTCAAAAATCATTCTAATATCATTCTCAAGAAACATTGCTTATATATTAATTCTGTCAATTTTGATCATTTTAATGGGTTCTTTTAAAATAGAAATATAAATTTTTTTCATTAAAAAATAAATAAAAAATATATATCTTACCGAATACTTTCACAAAGAACTAGTTCTTTTTGGAACTAAGAAAGAACTAAAAGCCTTTTGGTTTTAATTAGAACCTCTATTTTTAACAGTGAAGGTGATGTGATAAAATGCAAAGTGTCTTGCTGTTTTTGATGAAATATAGCCTTTTTTCTCTTTCTGTGAGTGCGGTAATGAATACCTGAACTGAAACTTTCTTAGATCATCAGGTAGGTACACTGTAAAAAAGGGAATTACATTGGTAAGAAATGCAAATGACCTTGGAAACCACATAAAAAAAAAATATTTAGACCTTCAGTATTCCTCTGAATCTTGACCCAACCAGCTGAACAGAGTCTGCAACAAGCAATTTCATATAGCAGAATATCACTGTGGTGAAAATCAAGTTTTTAATGTTGTTTTTAATACGCTTTCAGACAAACCATGTGCGAATTCATCGGTCAACACCATTGCTGAGTATTTTCTCCTGCAGTGAACCAGTCTCAAAAACGTGATTTGAAATGGCCCCTGTTTTACTACCATCACAAACATAACCAATCCTGTCAACATGTGGACGGGGCTTTTCTCCACCGACGCTCCACTGATGTTCGAAGCGTTAGGAGGCTGATATTCAGAAGCCAGCTGTCTGACTCTGAGATGGCGAATGGGAACATGGTTTGTGTAACATTAGAACACATTATTAACTGTTTGTTAATGTAGTCAAGCCAAAGGCTAGTCATATCAATTACTGTATGTGTCCGATGTTTTAGAGAGCAATACATAAAATATATTACCATTCTGATACATTGACTTGACCAGGGGTACCCAAACTTTTCATGTTTAATTACAATACAAACTTAGGGTACATTATTAAAATTGATAACACTTAAAATAGCCGCCTATTGGCTATGTTGAAATAATGTGAAGAGTAACCGAGTAGTTTCTGCTGCCTCAACTGATTTACACAGACATGGCAGAACACATTTAAAACAAACCAAAACCCAGCCTACTGTAAGCTTAATCTTAACCAACAGTTTGATATGACAAAAAAATTGAATACAAAAATTGTCAATACTAATTTCATTTCTTCATTTATTACAGCTCTATGAACGTGATTTTTTAAAACATTAATCAGAGACATTCAACATTACAGTATAACTGAAAGCTGTTATCAATTTCAACATTTATTAGGCTTTTAAAAAATAACTTAATTTAAGTTAACTTAAACCCATTATATTTAGGCTACCTGTGGCCTGTTAACTGGAAGGAAATATACAGAAATTGAATAAAGTCATCGAACAGTCTGCACTGCATAAATATTAAATTAAATATAGATTAATTCTCATTAAAGCAACCATTTTCTCTGTTCCCTTTGTTCTCTGATTGACATTAGTGACTGCTGTTCCTTTAAGATCTGCTGCGGTCAAACGTGGATCTAATCTTCTCTCAACTCTTTAAGTTCAGTTAAGACGTTTTTTAACTCATTTACGACTGCTCTTATGAGGATACTCCACAAAACAGACACTTTGGTATAATTCTGTGTGTTATTGTTTGTTCAAGAGCGAAAGAGAACTTGATTCTGGTGTGCTGTGTGTGTCTCACAGACAGGAGTCCCACATTCACAGTGCGCTCATAAAAAGTGAGTAAACATAGTAAGTGACCCACCAAATTGGCTAGAGTTACTCGCCAGTCGCCACAATTGATTTTTACCATTTGGCGGGTGTTAATTTCAAACCCTGTTAATAATGAAGCTGCTCTGAGATGCTGAAAACTGTTATCACAGCTTCATGAAACACGTTGATATATTTATAAATTAAATTGCAGCCTTTGCCATTTGAAAATCGCACTGACTAAGTATGACAAAAATGTTGATCCATATTGGCGGAAGTGAGAGACTACGTTTTTAATTCTTATATCTTCTAAATGCAAATATTGTCATTGTTTTGGAACACACTAACTTATAGATAGCACTAGGGGCTAACATATTCATGCTAAAAGCCCAAAAAACTTCATTACAGACATACATGTCCTCAATAGAGGACACCGGGACTTAAAGCATGTTTATCAGGCATTTTGTGAGAATAGTGAAAGAAATTACATATCAATGTTCCTATAAAATATTAGATAGCCTATTATTATGAAAATGTTGCCAACTATTAAACATTGTTACACTTCTATTTTCATTACGTGTTCCTCCAAGAACACATTAATATGCAAATGAGATCCAGTGTATAGATACATTGCATTGAATGAGAAAACCCATGTATGGCCATTTTACCCACTATGGTATATCAATTCATTCCATTATAGCTTTCATAACATAGTTGAGAATCATCTTTAAAAAAAAGTTTACATTTAAAATCCTGAAAATACTCAATTCCAAAGACTTTGTTTTCCTGGGTCTTAGGAGGTTAAGGATTTGAGAGCTCCCAGCATGCACTGCAGCACAAATAAATTATGCAGTTAGTTTTATAGGATTATTTTCTATTCATTATTAACATATTTATTCGCTGCTTGTTTTCGTTTTTGTTGTCAGAGTGACACATAAAGTTTGCTTCGCAAGCTATTATATTTATATTATATTATACAATGGCTTATATTGCAGAGTTCTCTTTATAAGAGTCATAAAACAGTGCATAAGAATGAATTGATGACACGTGAACATGTATTGGCTTGCTTGCTTATATTTTGTTGATAAGGAAATTTTCAGTTTCCTAAAAAAACTATGAATTGGCTCAATTAGACATTTTGCATTGTGTGAAGATTCAGATTGGTTCAACGAAGTTGCATTACTGAGCACGATTATTAAGAGAATAATTAGACACACATACATGTTTGTTTTCATATCATAGACGGAATGTTGATATCTATTGTTTTTAATTAACATAATTGTTTATTATAGGTGTTTTGCCCATTTTCATGTAATATAGTACACAATTGAATGGCTTTATGAAGCCGTTTTGTTTGTAGCGACTACCAGGTAGGTTTGTGAAAGCATTTGGTTCCCTCAAACCTGACACGCACGCACATACAGAGGTCTTTCTTTTTAAACAGATGTCTTTTCTACCTTCACACACACACTTTCACACACCAGCGTGATATATGAGGAACAGAGCTATCATTCTGGCAGGCTACGCACCCACAATTTAATTGGAAAACATGGCTCATCATTTAAACGAGACATTCGTATGGTTTCGTCCGAATGACAATAAATCACCATAAATGTCCCATTTTCAGCTCTATCCATTTTTAAAATGTGTCACGTCTGCACAGGTCTCGGCGGTCTCGGCCCCTCCAGCGATATGAAGATCCCATCACACGAAATCCATTAACCCTGCACATGCTCAGCTTTGAGCCTGACAGAGGTATATCAGGAGCGATTGAGAGAGCAGAGCCGGCGTAAAGAACAGCTGGTACTCAAATGATTCAATCAAATCGATTCACAAAAATTCATATTTAGAAATTTAAAGTGCTCCTATTGTGCTTTTTCTGTATATTACAATACATGTAGTGTGTAATAAAGCCGTTTGTGAAGGTAAAAGGTCTGAAAAGTTTCAAAGATCAAAGTGCAAGAGAAATGGAGATATGTCTGAAACAAGTCGTTCCAGTCTTACTTCCTGCGTGAACCAATGTAGGTTAGTAACACATTTGCATAATGCCAGCCTATGGTCTTCATTGGCTGTGTCTTCTTTGACCCTCAAACACTGTAGTTATAGCTGTGGCTTGGAAGACTTTGGTTCGGGTTGTCGGCATGACTTTGCTACGTTTCCAAAGGATGAGGACTCGTAATCGAATTGATACGATGAAACAGAATCATTACTGTTCTGATTACTGTGTATCAAGTGCTGAGGAAGATCCGGAGCTTAAGTTCAGATATGGTAATGGACATTTTGTTTTCGACACTCGCTGTAAGCGTTAGACCAATCACAACAGACTGGGCCATCCGATCAATCGGAGCAGAGTAGACCAATCACAACAGACTGGGCCATCCGATCAATCGGAGCAGAGTAGACCAATCACAACAGACTGGGCCATCCGATCAATCGGAGCAGAATAGACCAATCACAACACACTGGGCCATCCGATCAATCGGAGCAGAATAGACCAATCACAACACACTGGGCCATCCGATCAATCGGAGCAGAATAGACCAATCACAACACACTGGGCCATCCGATCAATCGGAGCAGAGTAGACCAATCACAACACACTGGGCCATCCGATCAATCGGAGCAGAATAGACCAATCACAACACACTGGGCCATCCGATCAATCGGAGCAGAATAGACCAATCACAACACACTGGGCCATCCGATCAATTGGAGCAGAGTAGACCAATCACAACACACTGGGCCATCCGATCAATCGGAGCAGAGTAGACCAATCACAACAGACTGGGCCATCTGATCAATCGAAGCAGAATAGACCAATCACAACACACTGGGCCATCCGATCAATCGGAGCAGAGTAGACCAATCACAACAGACTGGGCCATCCGATCAATCGGAGCAGAGTAGATCAATCACAACACACTGGGCCATCCGATCAATCGGAGCAGAGTAGACCAATCACAACAGACTGGGCCATCTGATCAATCGAAGCAGAATAGACCAATCACAACAGACTGGGCCATCCGATCAATCGGAGCAGAGTAGACCAATTAGGGCTGGGCGATATGACGAAATATATTGTCTGGACGATAGAAAATGTCTATCGTTTTATATAAGACTCTATCGTTTACGCCACGATAAGGCGTTTACGGCAGAATTTTACGTCAAGATGCACCTCACGCCACGGCATGCCCATGCACGTTGCAATACATAAACAAACATGGAGGAAGACGGTAGTAGACGCGGTTCAGACCAGGGTAATTCTCAACAAGATGACCAGCCAACCCAAACCGAGGAGCTTGTACCTAAAAGAGGGGCGACTTCTTTTGCATGGACGTGGTTTGGATATAAGAAGACCGACTTACACCAGACAACAGTTGTTTGTAAAGTTTGCCGGCTCCCAGTGCCAACAACGGATTGCAACACTACTAATTTATTTTATCACCTGCGCAAGAACCACGAAACAGAGAGAGTCAACGAGCAAAAACTGCAAAAGCAGCGTCGAGTGGTGGCATAAGCGCTCAAAACAAACTCCAGACACAAACGCTGCAACAGGCTTTTACGCGTGGCACACCATATAGCCATAGCTCCCGCAGATGGAAGGAGATCACTTCTGCGGTTGCCAAGCATATCTGCAAAGATATGGTTCCAATCTACACGGTCGAGAAACGCGGGTTTTGTGAGTTGGTGCAAACACTCGATCCGAGATACGAAATGCCCAGCCGAAAACACATTACTAAAGTTGCGTTACCTGATTTATATGATGCATGTCGGGCCAAAGTGGAGGCAGAGATTCGCATTCACGCTATATGTTGAAATATTTTAGTGGCAGGTGTTAACTTTACCAACAGTCTTGCTTGAAAAAAAGGTTCTAAATAAAAGAAAAATTTAGTCCATACTACCTTTATTTGTTTTGTATATCATTTTAAACTGCATTTCCACATTGCAATTTTGTATAGACTATTCATAAACTGAATTAACAGAAAAATTGCTATATCGTTATGTATATCGATATCGGGATATGAAATTTTGGCCATATCGCCCAGCCCTAAGACCAATCACAACAGACTGGGCCATCCGATCAATCGGAGCAGAGTAGACCAATCACAACAGACTGGGCCATCCGACTAGCCTGGGAAAACCCAGACAACTTCCGGCAAATTTTTATTTGCTCTGCAAGTAGTCTGGCAAAGAGCCCATTCAAGCCCATTTCTAATCCGTCGAAATCGCGGCACCAATCAGAAACGTTGGGGTTGGCTTTAGACGAGGACTACAGCGCAGCGACGGTGAAGCAGATTTAATAGCAGATCAACGCTAATTTAATAGTGGAGGTTAAGTTCTACATGTACATTTTAAGAAGTTGATAAGTATTTTTAAGTTGTAATACACCATGTTACAAGCTTACCTCCGTAATACTCCTCCGAGCAATATTCGGTCGACCAGGACTTGGAGTGTTTGGCCAAAACTTTTTTAAATCCCTCAGTGTTTTTGACGGAGTAGACTCACGTTGTCTTTTTTCGACGGCATCTGCCGATCCTGTCGCTTCCCCGTCTTGCTCGTCCTTTAACCATGACCTATACACTGGCATATCGTGTTCTAATCGCAATACAAATGCCTTACAATGGGGCAAATGTGATCAGAACTTGATGTTTTCTGTTCGACCGTCAATCCGAGATGTTTCAGTCGGTCTGAGATGCTATTAGGTTTTCCAAATTTTGCAAAAAGGTTGATGGAGTGGCGGTGGACACCAGCTATTATCATATTTCTTTTACAACAACGGTAAAAGTCGTCAGAAGCCATTGCAACATCTTCCTCGAAATCACAAACAGAATTGCTGTCAGAGTCTCAGAAGTTTCTCCGTCGCTCTGCATACGTCATCTCCTTCATCGCTCTGATTGGTTTTAGGTCTATCCAATTGCGCCCAGAGGCATTTGAGCGACGTCCGTTGGTGACGCCCCTTTGGAAATGATTTGTCTATGAAGCTTTGCCAGACCATAACTCAGTTATGAGAATGGTCTGGTTTTAACCAGGCTACCATCCGACCAATCGGAGCAGAGTAGACCAATCAAAACAGACTGGGCCTTCTGACCAATCGGAGCAGAGTACACCAATCAAAACAGTCTGGGCCATCCAACCAATCGGAGCAGAGTACACCAATCACAACAGTCTGGGCCATCCGACCAATCGGAGCAGAGTAGACCAATCAAAACAGACTGGGCCATCCGACCAAACTGAGCAGAGTACACCAATCACAACAGACTGGGCCATCTGACCAATCAGAGCAGAGTAGACCAATCACAACAGACCAATCAGAGCAGAGTAGACCAATCACAACAGACTGGGCCATCTGACCAATCAGAGCAGAGTAGACCACTCACAACAGACTGGGCCATCTGACCAATCAGAGCAGAGTAGACCACTCACAACAGACTGGGCCATCTGACCAATCAGCGCAGAGTAGACCAATCACAACAGACCAATCAGAGCAGAGTAGACCAATCACAACAGACTGGGCCATCCGACCAATCAGAGCAGAGTAGACCACTCACAACAGACTGAGCCATCTGACCAATCAGAGCAGAGTAGACCAATCACAACAGACTGGGCCATCCGACCAATCAGAACAGAGTAGACCAATCACAACAGACTAGGCCATCCGACCAATCGGAGCAGAGTAGACCAATCACAACAGACCAATCAGAGCAGAGTAGACTCTCAGAAAGGAGGGTTTAGAAAAACCGAATCCTTAATTGAACCATTTCAGACAAGAGGTGATGCTGCAATGTATTATTATCAGAAAATGAAAATTTTTTTGACCTTGGATGCATGTAAACCTATAGGAGAGCTTCAAAACAACATTAGGAGCCTGTAAAATAGCATAATGGGGCACTTTAAATTAAGATTAATTATTCAGTCAGCTTATAGAAAGCTGTATTATTGCTGTAAAACCATATATAGAAATGGATCACTACCTGAATCAAATTGAATCATGAGGTTACAGGTGTAAAAAACAGGATAAAGGTGCTCTTCCTGTCAAGACTGAACCCAGATTATTTTAGTTGCCATGTGTTTGACGTGTAAATCATCAGAGGAAATTGAATCTTATTCCCCTGTGTTGTATTTTTAGCTCTGCCGCATTGTTCCCTAATTATCTCTGCTTTAGTATTTGGATCTGATGAAAGCCTAAAGCAAAAATAAAATAATCAGTAGTGTGTTTACTACAGAAGAGGAGATTTAACACACACACACACACACACACACACACACACACACACACACACACACACACACACACACACACACACACACACACACACACACACACACACACACACACACACACACACACACACACACACACACACACACACACACACACACACACACACACACACACTCACACACATTGTAATTATATCATCATAACAATTTGAGAGAAAAGTTGAAATGAAAAAAGTACATGACATTCAGAAATATCTATTATTGTTTTTTAAATATTGTATTATTTTGTATATTTCTAGGTTATTAAAGCACAGTAGAAGCTGCATGAAGCTGAACATTTCTTTCTTTTAAAAATCCAATCTGTTTTCTTTCAGGTTTAAATTTGATTTTAAGTTTGTCTCTCTGACTTTTGGACCCCGCTCTATATAAATACATAAAATGCAAAACTTAATTTGATGAAATAAGAAAATAAATCACTAATGTTTACATATAGATATAAATATGCATTACATCAGCTAAGAAATTTAAGAGATGACAGAACATATTTGATCAAATAAATGTCTGTATATGCATTATTTTGATGTTGATCTGATAAAAACGGAGGTTTTGTACAGACTTGAGAGCTGAACATTATGCATATATGCATATGAAAGTTGTTTGCGCCTGATTTTTCAAACTATACTTTGACATGTTTGACACACGTACTTGTTTGTTCCTCCTGAGACTGAGGGATTGAGCACATTAGCTTCTGCAACCACTCCGAATGTGTTGCGCTTTAAACACCGCTTGTTGCTATGACTACAGGTTGCCTTCCAGCTTTTCAGGCGTGCACCTTTCAACCTATTGAAACCCGCCGTATCACATGAGAGATAAACTTTGTATCATAGCTGAACCGATCGGCTTCTTTTAGGCCAAGTGTTCTCTGGCGATAATCTCGAGAGGGTTGTATTTCTATCCCACGGCTCAGGACTGCTGCCCTCTACAGGCCAAAACACACTCTCCGGGTCTGCTCTGCTGCCACAGCTGCGGTTCAAAAGCAGCCCGCTGCCCAGTGAGAGCATCTGAGGACATCCCGAGGAACAGCTGAGCACAGCTTTCTCAAAAAAAAGAATAACTAGAACAACACGAGCCTTAAATAAAGCAGCTGAAGTTTACAGAAGTCTCTCATGTGTGTGTGTTTCTGCTGAGGCACAATGAATGACCAACTGGCCCTAAAGTTGGCTGAATTGTTAAAGGTAAATTCTGGGTTCAGTTCAGCTCAGTGTTGATTACCACAAAAATGGCTTCAACTCATCCTTCATTTTCTTAAAAAATATATATCAAGGTTACGGTGAGGCACTATTTTGCCTTTTTCTACTTTAATACACATACACACATACATGTGGGTGGGATATATTAGGCAGCAAGTGAACATTTTGTCCTCAAAGTTGGAAAAATGGGCAAGCGTAAGGATTTGAGCGAATTTGACAAGGGCCAAATTGTGATGGCTAGATGACTGGGTCAGAGCATCTCCAAAACGGCAGCTCTTGTGGGGTGTTCCCGGTCTGCAGTGGTCAGGCTCTATCAAAAGTGCTGCAAGGAAGGAACAGTGGTGAACCGGCGACAGGGTCATGGACGGCCAAGGCTCATTGATGCACGTGGGGAGCGAAGGCTGGCCTGTGTGGTCTGATCAAACAGACGAGCTACTGGAGCTCAAATTGCTCAGTGGTTCATGTAGGTTGTCTACAAACCGGAAGGTTGGTGGTTCAATCCCCGGTTCCACCTGACCAAGTGTCCAGGTGTCCTTGAGCAAGTCACCTAACCCCAGCTGCTCTCGACGAGCTTGCAGCCTTGCATGGCTGACAACGTTGTCGGTGTATGAATGGGTGAATGTGAGGCAATATATACAGCGCTTTGGATGGCACTGGGTCTGTTGAAAGCACTATAATGCAGTCCATTTACCATAGCTGCAGACCAGTCAGGGTGCCCATGCAGAGCCCACCGCCGAAAGCACCAACAGTGGCACGTGAGCATCAGAACTGGACCATGGAGCAATGGAAGAAGCTGGCCTGGTCTGATGAATCATGGATGGTCGGGTGCGTGTGCGTCGCTTACCTGGGGAACATGTATCCTGCACTTGCTGCTATTGCACTTCTGGTTAGACCTAAACTGCATTTCGTTGCCTTGTACCTGTACTTGTGTAATGACAATAAAGTTGAATCTAATCTAATCTAAACATAAGGCACCAGGATGCACTATGGGAAGAAGGCAAGCCTGTCCCTAGAAAGGCTAAACAAAGTGGACGTGCAATCCGGATGAAAATAGCATGCAGCGTTTCGTCGGCATTGCGGCAACAACACTCCAGCCTAACTCTTCCCCACAGGAATACAAAATGGCCTCGTCCCCCTTATTTAATATTCTCGGAGGAGTTTATGTAAATATTGGGGCTGGTGATGTCACCAACCCTGGAGGAATGTCTGTAGTCTCCTACTGGCCGTTTGCTGTAGTCCTTAGAAATTGATTTCTTTGAAAGCAAATATCTCCCTTTGCTTTAAAGGTGAACTATGTAGGATTTTTGCAGTAAAATATCCAGAAACCACTAGGCCAGTGTTATATATGTTGTTCAGTTGAGTACTTAGAATATCCCAAATGTTTCCAACTATTTGTAAATCGTGACAAATTGCTATTTTAACCAAGGAACCGGGACGTGTGAGCTATGCGTGTGAGGGAGTCGCCTGTCGATTGCGTCATATCTGCGTCACCCTCGGTTTCCGGTTTTATTCAGTGAAACACTTTACTCTCACTGCAGTGTGAACAAGTGTCATAGCAGCCGCCGAGCGAACGTCATAACTTCCTTTTCAACACACTCAGATATTTCTAATACGATAAACAGAGACGCGTTACCTCAAACTCATGACTGGAAAAGAGGAAGTGGCGCCGGCAACCGTGTCATAATAAAAGTCCCGCCGGCGACTATGCCATAATAACAGTCCCGCTCTTCAATCGCTCCTGCGGCCTTGCTCAGCTCCACAACACTCGGTCCTGCTCTGCTTCAGACTACAGTAATGTTAATAATCGCATCCATGAACATGATTTCTGCCCGAGTCCTATCCTGACTGTTTTCCACCGGCTGTGAGGTGAAGACCACATGTCCCAAGATTCTGCGCTCAAACGTGGCGTCATCAAAGTACGCCTTTGTTTTGAACAGGCGACCTCTAGTTGACGGAAAAGTTACATAGTGTAGCTTTAAACTTTGAACGTTGTAACTTTGCAGATGTTGTTTATGCTCAAACAGCAGCATTACACACTAGTTAAAGTTAGAAAAGTGAAATCATGTTTTACCACCCCTTTAACCGCCTGCTGCACCTCGCGTTTTAACTGCCTAGTAGCACGTACCACCTACCTAAGCATTGTTGCAGACCATGTACACCCTTTCATGGAAACAGTATTCCCTGCTGGCTATGTCTCTTTGGTTCAGGAATGGTTTGAGGAGCACAACAATGAGTTTGAGGTGTTGACATGGCCTCCAAATTCCCCAGATCTCAATCCAATCGAGCATCTGTGGGATGTGCTGAACAAACAAGTCCGATCTGGATGCCCCACCTTGCAACTTACAGGACTTAAAGGATCTGCTGCTAACATCTTGGTGCCAGATACCACAGCACACCTTCAGGGGTCTAGTGGAGTCCATGCCTTGATGAGTCAGGGCTGTTTTGGCAGACCAACACAATATTAGGTATAAATTATATACATATATAAAATATAATAGTATAAAAAAGTACATGAAATTTAAAAATGTCTTGGTATTTAAAATGTAAGTAATTTACCCCTTATTTCATTTAAATAAAAGAAGCAAAACTATTGAAACAGTATTAAATGTTTAGTCACTCGCTTCAATTCCCTTCCATTGTAACCGTGCCTTCCTGGAACCCAGATTTCTGCCTTTTTAAAGATAAGGAGGGACAAGTGGATTTTTTTTTGGGGGTAATCAGTGTTATGCCACAAATGCAATCCATTTAACTTAAACCCAGAATATTCTATTAAAGATCTGAGCTAAAAAAGGTTGTGGGTTAAAACGCCTCAAGGGACAATGAACTTCACCAATTTGTGGCCAATCACCATTGCGGCGTTTCTCAAGACAATAAACCCCGGGGTATTTGTACGATAAGTTGGTTTGGAGACGCAAATGTCCACTAATGGAGTAATAACTAAGCCAAACATATCCTCCAGCATCAATGCTCCCCATGACACTTTTTTTTTGCTAGCGTCTGCATGTCACAGCAGTGCTCTGTCTGAGTGAACAAATACTCATTTAATCTAATGAGCATCTGAAGAACAGTCTGAAACACACCCCAGAGAGCAGAAAACACGTCTGAGCACAAGTATTACTCATATGCTGGGAGAGACTAAAGCTCTTTAAAAGAACAGGACAATCTACATTTGAATCAGGCTAATAGATTAAAGCAGAGCAGTTATTGATGTTCGGCTTCTGAAGCCCAAACACACTTTGCAAATACTCACAAATCCACCTCCGTGGAGGGATTCTAGACAGAAGATGGAATTCAACAGCAGGGTTGTGTAAAATTCAGAATTTAATAACCGGCTCTCGAGTGTGAACGTGATTTGAATAAGCCACGCCCCATTGGAAGTTGAATTAGAATATGAATGAAAGGAAGAGGAACTTAATGAATTTCACGTCAAAGAAATTCAGCTGTCACACATCAGAGGAATTTCATTAGTCCAATAAAAGTTTTATGACAAATCATAAATAATCACGATTAACTATATGTAGAAAATATTTTTTTCTAAATAATACATTTTATTCTAAGCAAAAGTGCTGTTCAAACAATTAACATGGAAATCAAAATTTTTATTTTGCCATACAGCATTAAAAAAAAGTTTTTAATTTTTACAAAATAACTACTGAGATCCAGAAAATATAATATCATTGATTGATATGATAGGATTAGTGCTGTCAAACGGTTAATCGCATCCAAAACAAAAGTTTGTTTGCTTAATATATGTGTGTGTACTGTGTATAATTATTATGTATTTCTGATTTCTGACTATTATATAAATACACACATGCATGTATATCTTTTAGAAAAATGTGTTTTAATATTTATATATAAAATATTTATATTTATCTATAATATAAATTATATAAATATATATACAGTCGCCTATATACATGCAAATATTTCTTAAATATATACATATTTATATTTAAATGTATATGTGTGTATTCAAATATGCATAATAATTATGCACACTACACACACATATATCCTATTATGCAAACAAACTTGTATTTTGGATGCGATTAATCGTGATTAATTGTTTGACAGCACTAAACATAACATAAAACATAACATAACATAACATAACATAACATAACATAACATAACATAACATAACATAACATAACATAACATAACATAACATAACATAAACAATTTTTTATGATAGACGCGATTAATCACGATTAATTGATTTGACCGTACTAAATACAATTATATATACACACAGATTTACACATTTAATCTAAGTGCAGGGCTCCAGACTGTAGCCGAATATATACTAGCGCGCGCATATATATTCAATATATTATATATATATTGTTTTGTTTGTTTTTTTACTTCAGTTCCACTCTTAATATATACAATTTTGGGTAAATGCAAAAATGTATTTTGGACAAAAAAAATATATTTAAACTGGAATTATATACAATGAGTGTATAAAATAAAAGACAATGTTTAGCCAGGTGACAGGTGTTTAAATGTGTTATAACGAGGAAAAACATGATGAAGTGACAAGCCAAAAAAAACAAAAAGACTATGTGTATATACTCCATGCAATTCAGAGTTTTTGTCCTGACTGGACAGGACATTTTGTAAGTCCTTTGGTTTCTATTCTTGCATGTAAAGTGTTTCAAGTCACACAGGTTTGATGATATTTAGGATGCTGCCTTAGAAGGCACACAAAATGATCATGGCCTAATGACAAATAAATACAGTGAAATACACTGAACTGTGCTGCTGATAACACAAATAAACGGACCGTGGTTCATATGTGAAAGTGACAGAGCATATACGAATGAAATGAAAATGTGAGAAAAAGTTATGCAAATCTCCAGCGCTGAATAATGGATATTCTGATTACATGTTGAACTGAAGCTCTGCCACCTTCTCCGGTTGAGGTAAAACTGTATTAAGTGCATGTATAATCTCTGTATCCATGACAATTCTGCTCCAAATCCGGAATAATAGGTCTGTACAGGAGCATTAGGGATAAGAACGTAATGCACTGCCGTCTCAGAGCGAACCCTCCGCTAGCCTGAGAGCATTCAGGGTTTAGGGCACATTAATCTAGTAGTCTAAAGTTACACAAACAGATGAAGCGTGCAGAAACGCTTCATGAGTGCACTTAAACAGAGCCTAATGTATTCCGACACAGGCCTCTGCAAAATAATGCTACCGTGTGTACAAACAAAAACATGCATTAATGCTGTGTACATGGGAGCTGCCATCACAGAGCAAGTCCACCGCAGGCCACAGCGGCGATCCTGTGGGATTAGGAACAGTATGATATCTGATAGATATTCTTAAAATATTCTGCTTTATCTGAGGGAACAGCCACCGGCCCGACAGCGCCGCAGAAAGGCGAGAGTTTCTGAGATTTGGGACTCTGATGCACTTGAGAACCATACAGGCTTATCTCAGCGTGTGTCATAAGAGTATATCCTGGGCATCAGTGGATCTGATGAATGACAGATATATAGAAAATATTCTTATGAAGTTTTCTAGGCCACTGCAGGGGAATCTCAGCCATAAAGAGAATTAAAATTAGAGCTCTGTTCCAAAACCGAGTGAGTTGTGTAGGCAGCATTTTAAAGCACACTGTTCCCAAAAGTAGATTGCTTAAATATGTTGCCCCCTAAGATATAGTGAATATAGTTTCCCCCGCATACTACATTTTTAAATGACAAAATATACTACAAAATCTATTTCAAGGGCCAAAAATAAGCTATATACACAGATCAGGCATAATATTACACTCACCTAAAGGATTATTAGGAACACCATACTGATACTGTGTTTGACCCCTTTTCGCCTTCAGAACTGCCTTAATTCTACGTGGCATTGATTCAACAAGGTGCTGAAAGCATTCTTTATATATGGTCATAAAGGGATGGACATGGTCAGAAACAATGCTCAGGTAGGCCGTGGCATTTAAACAATGCCCAATTGGCACTAAGGGGCCTAAAGTGTGCCAAGAAAACATCCCCCACACCATTACACCACCACCACCAGCCTGCACAGTGGTAACAAGGCATGATGGATCCATGTTCTTATTCTGTTTACAACAAATTCTGACTCTACCATCTGAATGTCTCAACAGAAATCGAGACTCAGACCAGACAACATTTTTCCAGTCTTCAACTGTCTAATTTTGGTGAGCTCGTGCAAATTGTAGCCTCTTTTTCCTATTTGTATTGGAGATGAGTGGTACCCGGTGGGGTAACACATCAACTTTGAGGACAAAATGTTCACTTGCTGCCTAATATATCTGACTATGTAGGCAGCTCACTAGGTTTTAAAACAGCTATTTCTTTGAATAGTTTTGATAAAAATATAAGATTGTGCCACACATCATTTTTTCTTGCCACATGACTGGAACAAACAAATAAATATTGATCATTTTTAAACACAATTAAGTGATGAGATGAATTTCCTGTAGGTGTGTGTGCTCAAAGCATCAGTCGTGATCAGCATCTGTTGTGAAATGCTTTAAAACCCCAGTTTAAACTTTATCGGTCTGACCGTCAGCCGCTGGCCTGAAGCCCGCAGCGCAGAAATGATGTGAAGCAGCCAGCAAATATTGCCAAACAATAAACCGCACGAAACTAATGTGATTTCAAATGCCACGTTTGTCCCTTACAGCTGAACTGATCCGTGAAAATGCTTTTTGTCACGGCACAAAGACAATTTGACAGTATTGATAGAGCACTTTATGAGGATAATCATAATCTGGTTCCTGTTTTTGAAAGGCAATCCATGAGGCACTTAGAGATGATTGCAGATAACATGTGTATGACGTTTTACAATAAAATGACCTGCAGTAATCGATAATCATAAACAGACTGCATGTAAAACGAACCAAAAGCATCATTGAAGGAAAATGAATGTGTCATGAGCTGTTTTGTTTTTTTGGGCGAACTATGCCTTTAAATGTGAGCAGGATTCCTCAGAGAGCAGGTATCCGCTCTGAATGTGATCATTTCAGAGGCCAAATGCATCAAACACATTGAGCGAGAATTCACTGCCATTGAAAAAACAAAGACTTTGACCAACAGGAAAAGGCCAACATAAAGAAAGCAGGTGAAGCCTCTTACCTCTCTGCAGGGTTAATCAAAGCACACAAGGCTCAGTGTTTTGGTTGAGCTTTGTGAGCATGGCAGGTGTTCATCATCCGCACAGGTGTTTGCCTCTTTCTCTGACAGCACCAGCTCTCCGCATTAAATACTGACATCTGGACTATGAGCACAGCTGATTTTGCTTCAGATGTCGTTTGTGAACAACACAGTCAGCCTTTTCAACTCTTTTTACTATATTAACACTTTAATTTCTCTTTCGGTAAAGACAACCGTTCACACTGATCTGTGAAAATGATTAAAAATGCTGCCAGGCCTGTAGATGGCGATGTCACTTTGTAAAGAAACACTACACGCCTATAGGCTGAACACATGATGGAGTGGTGCAGGTATGACATCCCTTTGGCTGTTTTTCAATATGCGTAGTTCAAAAGTACTGTTCCAATTCAACGTTCACATCTAGCCAAGTGCAGTTCAAATCCCCGGATGTGTCCTTGATCCGCCCCCTTTATCGAGGATGCATCGAGAGGTGACTTGAGTTGACTTGAGACAGACCGGTATCCCAGAATGCATCACGCACCAACCAACAAGCGTCAGTAGTAGATGAGATTGAATAATACTTGTTATTGTGTCACTAAATGTAGTTTTAAGACTTTTTCAGTCGATAATGTACTTGTTTAAAGCTCTTTGTTTTATCTGGCGTTTTCGGAGTTGTGAGATCCAGGCGATCACCAGGCGCTCTGTGCTCATTAACCCGCCAAAGCAGCTTTTCCTCGGCTAGTCCATCTAATGTTTTCAGAGTTGTGAGATCTAAGTGATTGCCGGGCGCTCAATGCTCATTAACCCGCCGAGAGAAGCTTTTCCTCGGCTAGTCCTTCTTATGTTTTCAGAGTTGTGAGATCCAGGTGATCACCGGGCGTTCAACGCTCATTAACCCGCCGAGAGAAGCTTTTCCTCGGCTAGTCCATCTAATGTTTTCGGAGTTGTGAGATCCAGGTGATCACCGGGCGTTCAACGCTCATTAACCCGCCGAGAGAAGCTTTTCCTCGGCTAGTCCTTCTAATGTTTTCGGAGTTGTGAGATCCAGGTGATCGCCGGGCGTTCAACGCTCATTAACCCGGCGAGAGCAGCTTTTCCTCGGCTAGTCTATCTAATGTTTTCGGAGTTGTGAGATCCAGGTGATCACCGGGCGTTCAACGCTCATTGACCCACCGAGAGCAGCTTTTCCTCGGCTAGTCCTTCTAATGTTTTCGGAGTTCTGAGATCCAGGTGATCGCCGGGCGCTCAACGCTCATTAACCCTGCCGAGAGCATCCTTTCCTTGGCTAGTCCTTCTTAATGTTTTTGGGAGTTGAGAGATCCAGGCGATCGCCGGGCGCTCAACGCTCATTAACCCTGCCGAGAGTAGCCTTTCCTCGGCAAGTCCTTCAAATGTTCTCGGAGTTGTGAGATCCAGGCGATCGCTGGGCGTTCAACGCTCAATAACCCGCCGAGAGCAGCTTTTCCTCGGCTAGTCCTTCTAATGTTTTCGGAGTTGTGAGATCCAGGCGATCGCCGGGCGCTCTGCGCTCATTAACCCGCCGAGAGCAGCTTTTCCTCGGCTAGTCCTTCTAATGTTTTCGGAGTTGTGAGATCCAGGCGTTCGCCGGGCGCTCAACGCTCATTAAACCGCAGAGAGCAGCTTTTCCTCGACTAGTCCTTCTAATGTTTTCGGAGTTGTGAGATCCAGGCGATCGCCGGGCGCTCAACGCTCAATGACCCTGCCAAGAGCAGCCTTTCCTTGGCTAGTCCTTCTAATGTTTTCGGAGTTGTGAGATCCAAGCGATCGCCGGGCGCTCAACGCTCAATGACCCTGCCAAGAGCAGCCTTTCCTCGACTAGTCCTTCTAATGTTTTCGGAGTTGTGAGATCCAGGCGATCGTCGAGCGCTCAACGCTCAATGACCCTGCCAAGAGCAGCCTTTCCTCGGCTAGTCCTTCTAATGTTTTCGGAGTTGTGAGATCCAGGCGTTCGCCGGGCGCTCAACGCTCATTAAACCGCAGAGAGCAGCTTTTCCTCGGCTAGTCCTTCTAATGTTTTCGGAGTTGTGAGATCCAGGCGTTCGCCGGGCGCTCAACGCTCATTAAACCGCAGAGAGCAGCTTTTCCTCGACTAGTCCTTCTAATGTTTTCGGAGTTGTGAGATCCAGGCGATCGCCGGGCGCTCAACGCTCAATGACCCTGCCAAGAGCAGCTTTTCCTTGGCTAGTCCTTCTAATGTTTTCGGAGTTGTGAGATACAGGCGATCGCCGGGCGCTCAACGCTCAATGACCCTGCCAATAGCAGCCTTTCCTTGGCTAGTCCTTCTAATGTTTTCGGAGTTGTGAGATCCAGGTGTTCGTCGGGCACTCAAAGCTCATTACCTCGCCGAGAGCAGCTTTTCCTCGGCTAGTCCTTCTATTGTTTTTGGGAGTTGTGAGATCCAGGCGATCACAGGGCGTTCAACGCTCATTAACCCGCCGAGAGCAGCTTTTACTCGACTAGTTCTTCTGATGTTTTTGGAGTTGTGAGATCCATGCGATCGCCAGGCGCTCAACGCTCATTAAACTGCAGAGAGCAGCTCTTACACGACTAGTCCTTCTAATGTTTTTGGAGTTGTGCGATCCATGCGATCGCCGGGTGCTCTGCGCTCATTAACCCGCCGAGAGCAGCTTTTCCTCGGCTAGTCCTTCTAATGTTTTCGGAGTTGTGAGATCCAGGCGTTCGCCGGGCGCTCAACGCTCATTAAACCGCAGAGAGTAGCTTTTCCTCGACTAGTCCTTCTAATGTTTTCGGAGTTGTGAGATCCAGGCGATCGCCGGGCGCTCAATGCTCAATGACCCTGCCAAGAGCAGCCTTTCCTTGGCTAGTCCTTCTAATGTTTTCGGAGTTGTGAGATCCAGGCGATCGCCGGGCGCTCAACGCTCAATGACCCTGCCAAGAGCAGCCTTTCCTCGACTAGTCCTTCTAATGTTTTCGGAGTTGTGAGATCCAGGCGATCGTCGGGCGCTCAACGCTCAATGACCCTGCCAAGAGCAGCCTTTCCTCGGCTAGTCCTTCTAATGTTTTCGGAGTTGTGAGATCCAGGTGATCGTCGGGCACTCAAAGCTCATTACCTCGCCGAGAGCAGCTTTTCCTCGGCTAGTCCTTCTATTGTTTTTGGGAGTTGTGAGATCCAGGCGATCGCCGGGCGTTCAACGCTCATTAACCCGCCGAGAGCAGCTTTTACTCGACTAGTTCTTCTGATATTTTTGGAGTTGTGAGATCCATGCGATCGCCAGGCGCTCAACGCTCATTAAACTGCAGAGAGCAGCTCTTACTCGACTAGTCCTTCTGATGTTTTCGGAGTTGTGAAATCCAGGCGATCACTGGGCACTCTCTGCTCATTAACCCGCCGAGAGCAGCCTTTCCTCGGCTAGTCCTTCTGACACCTGCCGCTGGCTCTGCAGTGAAGATAATCAACAAGGTTTGCGTTGCCTGAACCACATTTCTGTGTTTTTTTTTTTAATTAAAATGAAAAGAGGCAGAGTGGTGTTTTATGACTAAATGTGTTTTATTGTAGCTTAAAATATACATAGGGCCTACAGACATAACCAGAGGCGTGAGAGCGAGCTGAGTGTATCAGGAATGCTGCTGTTCCGTTTGCAGAATTACAGAATTGCAGAATTGCAGAATTGTGTCCTCCCGTCCTAGGGAGTTCGTTCTCCGGAGTCGAACCTGGCAAGTCTAAACTACCAAGGACGCAAGTCAGAAGTTCACGTACTTAGTTTTGAGAAACTTCCGGTTTCATCGTACCAAGGTTTTGGTTAAATGGCTGAAATAAGGTCTGTGGTGAACACAAGCTCAAGACACTTTCACATTTTAGTCTACGATATAAAATATATCAGTATTACCCCACTGGTGATTTTTTGAAGCTGTTATGTGTCTTGAAAAAGGCGATTGCTAACAAGTGGCTAAATGGGACTAGGTTGTCGAGGAGATTAAACGTCATCATACCGAAGAGGTTCCAGACGAGGTTGGATGTGGGAATATCCCAAATTAAATGTCCCACTTCAGACCTTAGTGTGTTCCAGTCAATCACACGTCACGTTCACATGTTGACGATGTGATGTCGCCATAACACAAGGAGGCTTATCGTATTTAAGTTTCACAGAATAAAACTAACATAATGGCTTTGAAAACAGCCAAAGAATAGCAAAAAACGAAGGTATCATTACATAAACTTAATATCTAATGTTAAAGTTTGTTTTGATGTTTATGCTCATCCGAAGCAGGACTTGCCGACATTTTAGAAGTGACGTCAAATGGCACGTCTCGCTGAGGTCGGGGTTGATCGATGTACCCTGAGTTCAGAAATCGAATGTCCCACTTTGAGTGGCGTTCCAGACGTTATTTCCAAGAAGGAGGTAGGACAAATCCTTATCTGTCTGGAATGCAGCATCAGTCCGCTTTTACAACCTCATTATGCTTATTGTGCTCTTATAAACTAGTCTAACTCAAACGGTTTGGGAAAATGTTTTGAGATAAAAACTGAAAGAGTTGTGGGAAGCATAGTGATGGTGACGTTGAAATTGTAGGACCGTGGTGTAGTCCGTTTATAGTCTATACCTTTAGCTTTTTACTTCTGGCGACTACATTAAGGCTTCAAATTGATAAAAGTTGTGTTCATCTGTGATAATTATCTTGATGGATAAAACATGTAAGTATCATAAACTTTTGTTGATCACAGAGCATGTTTTTAGTGATAATCCAAAATCCTATGGGAAAACCCTATTGGGTTTTTCTGAAGGGAACCAGTGTGATACGAACAGCCGGTTGGCCTACAAAGTGACGTCATCCCTGGACCACTCTATACTCATGCACATGATGTCACTGTTTTCACAATTTTCTTTTATATTAACAGAGCCGACAACAGTATAGTTTTCAAAAACTTGCACTTTGAAACCAGTTTCAAAAGTTTGCATTTTCAGGCCCCCAAAACGCAGTTGTCGTGTGAATGAACGGCCAAAACACATAAAAAGATTTCAGTTTTTAGTTGAAAATGGTGTCATGTAAACGGCCCCTTTGTCTTTTTGAACACGACTAGTTTTCACGGAGGACGTTACGGAAATTCGTGTTTCACAGGCATGCTTTGTGATTTGAATCCTGTTTGAATCTGCCATATCTGTGTTTTTCCTCACACAATCTCGGTGTCATGATTACCTACTCAACGGTCCTCTGAGAAATCGAATCCCATCCGAATGCGAATGACTGATTGTATTATACTAACGCTTCTTTTGCATGCTTTTATTTCATTTCAATATGGATGGTATCCGACGAAAAAATACAATTATAAAAAGAACAAATACACCCAAATTGGGTTTTTGGCATAATCGTCATTAGCAACAGCAAAAAAAAAAAAAAAAAAAGACAAAAAGAAAGCCAGCTAAGTTAACAACTATTTCACAGACCAATGAATGATAGAAAATAACAGATGCTTGACATAAGTGAATAAATAACATAAATTAAATGAAGTAAGCTTTTATTCTTGCCAAAATACATTTCAAATATAATAATTTTATGCTAAATATATGTAAACAGCATGGCTTAATTATATTTAAACTTCACTTAAACGTCATGGGTTAAGAAAATACATTTCCAGCCTTATAAGATTAATTTTGGGTAAATGTGAAATGTATATATATTGTAAATTGTAAATATAATATATTTTAAATATAAATATATTTAATTAAATATAAAAGGACATATAAGTAACTAAATAAAAAAAAGTATGTAAATAAAATTGTAATTTCTATTATAGCAAAAAAAAAAAAATAATAATATATATATATATATATATATAAAAAATAAAAAGGCAAAAATAAAATGTATGTAAATAAAATTGTAAATTCTATTTTAGCAATATAATTAAATAAAATGTTTATATTTATATGATCTATTTAAATCTCTATATATTACCTATTACAATGTATTTTAGTAATATAAAATTTAAATATAAAAACATTTTAATTTAATTAAGTTTAAATTTACCTTTTGTAAATTGTCTCCTTTAATACAGCCTTTAAAATGCCTCTGTGATGTTTTTCTTTTCTCAGGAGGGTTTCTTAATCTTCCAGCATGCTAATCTCAGATTATTTCATACAAAGAGAGCAGGTCGAACCAAAGGAACATGAATCCTCTTTAGAGCTCAACGGTAGAATAAAAACAGATCAGTAAAAAAGCGCAGTGTAAATTCATCTTGTGTCGACAGACATCGGAATCATGGCAAACTCTGAAGCACTTTTAGTTGAATGAGAAGAGAGATCCAATGAATTTATACTCTTTAAAGGTGCAGTGTGTAGTATTTATGAGGATCTATTGACAGAAATGCAATATGATATACATAACTATGTTTTCAGTGGTGTATAAAGACCTTACATAATGAACTGTTATGTTTTTATTACCTTAGAATGAGGCATTTCTATCTCCATACATCGCGGGTACCTTCTCTATGTGCTTTGAAAGGGAGGGGTGAGCGGTTTGTGATTGCAATTCACAACCTCACCACTAGATGCCGCTAAAATTCACACGCTGCACCTTTAAAACATCTCAAAAGTACTTTGAATGAATTTGCTTAAAATAGTTAGCGCTACTCCCCAACAAGTCTAGAATGTTTTCAAAGTTTCTCAAATTGCTTCCAGGATGTTTGAAGTTGCACCTGAGGTGTATAATAAGCTTTAAAGGTGATGTGTAATTGTCTAAAGTTAAACACCTGGTTTAATACACACACTGGTACTTTAATTTTACCTCTCCCTCTCTCCTCCATTAGATCTAGCCTCTTTACACCTATTCATTCATCTTCCAGTCACAAATTAACATAATATTAACATAATTAACATGTGTGTGTCACTGACCAGAGGGCTGGTAAACATTGTTCGCACATCTCCTCCAGCATGTTTGACATTTTAAAGTGCTGAGCGTGTAGCTTACAGCGCAGGTAGCGCTACACACGGTCAGTAATTATGCCGCACGCTAGCCTCCGGTACAAGAACTTTGGAGATCATTCATATATTAAAATTGCACTCACATACTCTCCACTACACCCAAATGATTACAAAAGAGAATTAAAAGATGAAATTCACTGTGGTTTCGAAAAGATGCCCCTTCAAATGCATTCATGAGAACAAAGGATAATGTTAGCAATAGCATGATGCTACTTGTACTATTTCTGCTCAAGACCTCCTGGGAAGTTTGTATTTACGAGTTGGGAAGTAGTGATCACGACGTCTGGTATGTTCAAGTCGTCGGAGCAAAATGGCGGGGTCCCATTCCAGGAAAGTCTGTTCAATTGGTGGCCATATTTGCAACGCCTCCAGGCAGATATTTCCGGATATTTCAGGCACTCAAGTCCAAGTCCTATCTATTTGAATGGGGGAATCCTTAAAGGGTAACTAAACCCTAAACCAACTTTTTTTAGTTAATGATCTGTAATACTGGGGCTTTATTAATGCTGTTCATTGATTCGAGTAAATGTTTTGACATTTGAGTATAAAGTGTTTTAATTCTATAAAATATGGTGTAAAACCGCCAAAGTGCTGCCCTCTTAAGGTTGAACGGTGGCTACTGCAGTTGAATTTTCCTATTGGACGTTGTGGTACATCGTGACGTAGGATGGTACCTCCAACGGCTCACTATCCGCGCCCCTAGCACGAGCTCACCACGCCCTCAGAAATGTTTCCCCCAATCACATGATGAGAACGGCTTCACTCCAGTATGAACTGTCATATTACATGAAGTGGAAACATTATGAATGAAACTCACTTGACACTTGCTTTAACATTGTATTGAAGAAAATACGGTTAAATAAAGAAGTTGTCAGTACACGTCAGGCTTTTCTTGCGATTTTATTGCCGCCCGTAATGTGTACAGATAATTTTCATACATGAGACGCGCTTTCAAACCCTGACACGCAAGTGGTTGCTGCGGACGCAGATAGATTAGGTCAGTTCTCTTGCGCGGCTGCTTCACTAGCATCGTCGGCATCGGGAGTTAACGCAGTTTGAGCAGCGGCTCGCATTGATAAGGCTCCGGGTTTGTGTCTACAGACAATCCACCCTCCTCCACTTCAGGTGAAGGTAGGAGAAATGACCGCTCTGTTGCAAAGCTGGCGTCACTCCAGTCATTCTCCATCTTTGCGACTCGCGAGTCTGACAGCTGTCAATCAACCCGTCACTGCGGGTCTCAGGTGCACGCCCTCCGCTCAGCCCCGCCCTCGGTTCGTCCCCTCTGTGTCCGCCGGGCTCTGCCCACTTTTCCAGCATTTTTTGAAAATTGCCAGTGGGTGGAGTTAAGCTCTGAGCAGGGGTTTAGTTACCCTTTAAACCTCAGAAACTGTTGGCTAAACTCACAATTAAATAACATATTTCAAAGCAGCAACAAAATCTGACATGAACTGTCTCATAAATACCATTTCTTACGCTCAAATACCGTTAAAAAAAGCTTATTTTTCAGGCTAGACGAGCCAACGCGCATGTGCAGTTCTAAACGCGAGTCTCAGGTTTCTATGGGAACCGGCACCTGCTGTAACGACGATTAGCTTTTTTCCGCCATACTGCTCGTTGCAGTTTCGCCCATTCATAATAGAAGTTAACCATCTTTCTTTATCTATAGTCTATCTACACAAAAATACAGCAACTCTACTTCTAGAAAATGAAGAACAAATGTGCATCCGGTGTGTTTTGCTTGAAGCCACTGTAAACTTTGTTATATATTATTTTGTTATATTACAAAGCTTTCATTTTATGTGCAGAGAATTAGCTTATTTTGCTGTGGGCTAAATAAAAAGTCAGACATTGTCACTTATAAATAACTGTAGCGACTATGAGTCAGATAAAATAATAACTCAACGGGGAACTGAATTAAAATGAAAGACTCGAATGACACTATATATTATAAATAATTCAGAATTAATGTTTACCCCTTAACTTATTCGTCCGCCGATATGTAAGAACTTAAAGGGGGCTCTGTTAAAGGGAAACATGTATATTTAGCTCAAATGAATGAATTTAATGAATTCATAGGGAATTTTGAGAGTCTATTTTACAGCCGAGCAAATGACTCTTCTAGCGTTCATTTGAACGGGCCGTAAATATCAACTCTGCAGCGGATATTAATATCCGAACAATAGTGAAACACTATTTAACAGCCAGGTAACTTAGATCGGCAGTTCAAGACATTAAATTGATAAGCACATAACACCAGAACAGTTATCTTTGAATACAAACAGAACTTTATTGATTAATCTAACACATCAAACTAATATCTAACATAAACACACACGCTCGCACATTCACACGTTGCAGAAAGGAAGAAGGTGAGGAAAAGAATAAGTTCTAAGAGAGAGAAATTATGAAATCCTAAGCAATATATGCATTTATGACACATGACCTGAAGAAACCATTGATCAGTAATTTAACCTCCTATCGTTTCTTAGGCAGGGTTATTACATTTGATCTAATGCACCAGTTCAGCTTGGAATCAAAAAGGCGTTACTTGCGTTTGTGTTTCGCGTGTCGTCTGACAAGGGGGGGGTTCCCTTCTCCTGGCTGGACAGGGGTTTTCCCGGATCTTTGATTCGCTGAAGGTCTGGTCGACGTCTGGGAAAGCCAACCACGTGGGGTGTTGGCGGATGGATGGAAGTCTTGTGGGCGTTGTTTGAAGTTGGAGCGCGCTGTTAGAAACTCGTTGTTGAGAGACTTTTGTGGCGAAACTTAACAGAACCCGAGACTTAACGGAAATAAAATAAACTTTAAGTAAAAGAAAGGAAAGTGAGAGAAAAGCAGATGGCCTGAATGAAATCGTTGTTAACCCATTTTCTCTGTATTGGTCTGTCACGATCATCAGATCGTCTCCTGGGAGCTCCGTTCAGAACTCACTCTGGTCATACTGCTAGGACTTAGCTCATCTCTGAACTGCGAACAGGCCGCGAACCAGCTCGAACCGAACTGGAACCGAACTTGAGCTGAACTCTGCACTGCTTCTGGTCTGAACTGTACAGAACTGTACGGAACTGAACTTTTCGTTCGTGTTCTGAGATTAAACTCAAACATTTGCCCATCCCCTGGATGGGTTCTGGCCAATTAGGCTTCAGGGGTGACTGTGTCTCCACCCCTCCCACCAAATTGGGTTATCTGTAGAATTTAGTTTCCTGCTCTTAAGCAGAGAGTAAATTTAGACCTAATTTCTTACTATAAGGACATGATCAATTCTATAAAGATTTCATTCAGCTCATCTGTTGGATTATACCCATTCGAACACACCGGTACCAAACATGATGCATTTTCATCCACTCATTCAATAGTTACATAATTGCATGAATTGTGAGTAATATACATGCCTAATAGTCACGTGTATTCAGTTGCAAACACACTAACAAGCTATGTCGAAGGCTATTTGAAATTAAAAAGTCCAATAATCCGTGATTTGCTGAACTCCATATGTGACAGTTTCTGTGAGCTTGCTTGGAGTTTTAGCTGTGTCATGGAGTTCATTTACCGGTCATTGCAAAGACAGAGGTCTGGTTGTTTCTTTGTCTTGTGACAACCATGAGCCCTTTGTCCTCTTTTAACTGAGTTTGGTGGCGAGTCCATAGGAAGTCAGAACTAGTAGCTCCGGGCAGAATCAAGCCCCCATCTCCCTCGTGATCGATGATCGATTTCCTGGAGCTGAATTGTGCTTTGTGAACGGGGATGTTCATTTGATCGAATCATTGGAAGATTCATTAACTATGTCTGCACCCATAATTGCTACATACCTGTAAGTATTGTGGTATTCCGCCATGTTTCTCGTCGACGGGGCTTAAATAAAATCCTCTTGTATTTACGACATTGTTGTGGCATTCAACTCGAAAATATGATCTTTCCGAGCACCATATGTAGCCTATACTCCACTGTAAATTAATTTTCAAAATACATGGAATTCTACATTTGCCAAAACGTGCAGTATTCAACAGAACATTGAGTATTGTGTCCTGCAATGTATTTAAATTGGATGGTTGAGTTTTTATGTGACATTTGCTGTGATCTGCAGTGATTCATTTCTAAAAATATATTTTAAGTGATGCTTTGAGTTTTCTGTATTGACATGTGGTGGGTGTTAAATTCATGCTGTGTTATTGTCTGTGATATTTACAAACCAGTGAGAATAAGCAGGTGAGAATATGTTACTTACAAAACGACAGCATGAATTTCTTATCTAGCGACTTTTATAGCAAACCAAACACACAGTAGGCTACATATCGTACCTGTCAAGGGGCCATCTTTAAACCCTGTTGAAATGCATGATGACGATAAAATAAAAGCTTTACGATTTTAAAGTGGGGGAAATGAGCACCCTTCAAATGGATAATTACACCTTAATCTTCGGTTCTATAGTGAAATCGTGAAACGCGCCTGTCAGAGGAAATCAGAAATGAAAACAGCATTGAGAGAGGGAATGTAAGATGTCTCTGTTTATATGCGTCAGTCAGCATCCAATAAACCCAAAACAGTTATTTTCTATTCATTAGATAAATTAGTCGGAGTGTCTCATTCTGGGAGTTTCCGGATGATTCTGCATCTCTAAAGAAAACCATCATTTTCACTGTCTATCTCCTTTTCCGCTTTCAATGAGTGATTACAGCCTTAATTTCCAGTACTAGGAGGAGGTGAATTTAATTTTATACTCTCAAAGCTCTGTAAAGTCCTCCAGAAAAAATTCTAAAGAATGCATAATATATTTTCAGCGGCATTTGGACCGTGTACCACAATCTTCTGTGCGTTCCCTGATAGGCATCCGGTCATCTACCAGCATCAACCAGGTTGACCTTTGTCCATCAACCGGTAAACCAGTTAGGACCAGATAATGACCACGGTTAAAACCAGCATTATTTTCTTCATTAAAGCTGCACTATGCAACTTTTCCGTCCACTAGAGGTCGCCTATTCAAAAACGCCTATTTGATGACGCCAAGTTTGAGCGCAGAATCTTGGGACATGTGGTCTCCACCTCACAGCCGGTGGAAAAGAATCAGGATAGGACTCGGGCAGAAATCATGTTCATGGATAAGATTATTAACATTACTGTAGTATGAAGCAGAAGCAGGAGGGATTGTTAATAAGAAGAGCGCAACACAAGCCTCGCGAGCAGTGGGACTTTTATTATGCCTCAGTCGCCATTTCCGCTTTTATGGCCATGAGTATGAGGTAACGCAGCTCTGTTTAACATATTAGATACATCTGAGTGTGCTGAGAATGATGTTATGACGTTACTCTGTGCGTTCGCTCGGCGGCTGCTATGACACTTGTTCACACTGCAGTGAGAGTAAAGCGTTTCTGCAAAATAAAACCGGAAATCGAGGGGAACGCAGATATGATGCCATCAACAGGCGACTCCCTCACACGTCCCAGTTCCTTGGGTAAAATAGCAATTTTCTCACGATTTACAAATAGTTGGGAACATTTGGGATATTGTAGGTACTCAACTGAACAAAATATATAACACTGGCCTAGTGGTTTTTGGATATTTTACTGAAAAAATGCTACATAGTGCACCTTTAAAGGAACACTCCACTATTTTTGAAAATAGGCTCATTTTCCAACTCCCCTAGAGTTAAACAGTGGAGTTTTACCGTTTTCGAATCCATTCAGCCGATCTCCGGGTCTGGTGGTAGCACTTTTAGCATAGCTTAGCATAGATCATTGAATCTGATTAGACCGTTAGCATCTCGCTCAAATGACCAAAGAGTTTCAATATTTTTCCTATTTAAAAATTGACTCTTCTGTAGTTACATCGTGTACTAAGACTGACGGAAAATTAAGAGTTGTTTTCTAGGCCGATATGGCTAGGAACTATACTCTCATTCCTGCGTAATAATCAAGGAACTCAAGGTGCAGCGGCGCAATAATATTACGCAGCGCCTGTAAATAGTCACCAACACGCTCCCTGTGCAAGCAGGTTGTCACGTTGATTATGTTGACAGAAGTTAGACTATTTTCAGGCGCTCCGTAATATCATCCAGAGTGTTACCATAGTGGAGTGTTCCTTTAATATTGCCCACAAACGATTGCGCTTTGGAGGAGGATTCGGTTTAGAACTACTAACGCGAGTAAAAAGTGTTAAAAAATTACAAAACAAGGCAGATTTATTTAATGTTATCTGTGTTATATTGATGTTACAATGATATAATGCAACGCCTGAAAATAGTCCCCAGCTAGCACGCTTCCTGTGCAAGCAGGTTGTCACTTTGGTTATGTTGACGGAAGTTAGACTATTTTCAGACTATCGCTGTGTAATATCATTGCGCCACTGCACCCATGGGACGACAGCAAAGTACCTTGATTATTACACAGGAATGAGAGTATAGTTCCTAGCTATGTTGGCCTAGAAAAACGTCAGTCTTAGTACACGATGTAACTACAGAAGAGTCAAGTTTTAAATAGGAAAAATATTGAAACTCTTTGGTCATTTTTGAGCGAGATGCTAACGGTCTAATCAGATTCAATGATCTATGCTAAGCTATGCTAAAAGTGCTACCGCCAGACCCGGAGTTATTTTCAAAAATAGTGGAGTGTTCCTTTAAGCTTATAATGATATGTTATTTTCTTAAGCCCTGTTCACACATACAGTGGTTTTATCGGCGAAGGTCATGAGGTTGCTATACTGTTGGTCGCTAATAGGCACTGGATGAGCGTTTATGGGAGCTTCACAACTGCTCATAATGAAAATGTGATTACTAATGAGATGCACTTGCTATAAACACTAAGATCTATTTTGATGAGCACCACCCAATGACTTCTAGTCATTTAGTTGCAGCAAATCACTGTATGTGCAAACACACTTTTATACAGAGAAAATTCTTATTCATTTTCTTGTTCAGATCCCACATATAACGTCACATCTTTCAGAGGGTCTTGTATTAACATAACTGCTGGTTAATCATATTTTACATACGATTCTTCTGCAGAACAAAATAAACAAGGCACATTTTTGGTAAAAAATCTCCATAGATTGTTTAATACAACATACCATATTTTCAACAATTCAACATCAATAAAATTGTGTTAATTAAAAATAAAAATAAACCAAAATGCATATTACTTTTATTGCACAGAACAATTTAAACATTTTTCATACTAGATTTTTTCACCTTTTTAGGTCTTTTACCATTTTTTCTTTAGTATAAAAGAATATTATGGACCACATTAATGCACATCATCGTCCTCCTGGGCTGAATGTTGGAGAGGGCAGGGGTCATATAAAGATTTATTCGACGTAATAGGATGAAAACAGCAGGTAGACCACAGAGGCAGAGGATCAGAGAAAGATTCAGGTGTGCGTGTGTGTGCAAGTGTCAGATTAACTCTAAAGTGGATCAGTAAGGGTTAAACCATCTGTGCAGCTTCTCCATCTGCAGCCTCAGTCAGCAGCACAAACCACTTAGCGAGGCGAAACCCATCTAGACCGGCGCAAAATCCAGCGCATAAACACAGCTCAGTGTCCTTCCATGGAAATCACCTGCCCTGCTTGGCCCAGATTAAACAAACTCTTAAAACACAGCTGGACTGTGGAGCGAATTCATTAAACCATTGCATTTCAGCCCTAAAAACCTGCTTCGTACTCCCTAACCAGTCCATTTTAACTAGCCTCTATCTAGCACTGCACCATTGCGCTTTCTTGTCAGCACAAACAGCCTACTTTCAATTTACTCCCACTTCTTTATTCACAAACGTCGCCTGCTGTGATTAACGTGGCGCTATTTCCGCCCGTGGAAACAGATGCTAAACAATGCTATCACAGAGCACTCGTTCTTAGTATAGACATCTGTCATCGTAATAAACCAGTCCTTAGATTTGCTTCGAAAACGGTTTCTTTGGGCACCAAAGCTTCATACGAGATAAAGAAAAATAGATCTGCGTCCGGTAAGACAGGTCTAAGTTTAAGACCATTGGACAGGTGTGAGACCATAAGACAGGTGTTAGCCCCAAGAGACAGATCTGAGAGCAAGAGACAGGTGTGAAACTCAGCAGCGGCAGCAGGTAAAGGTGATTGAGTGCTGTCGAGCATATTAACACTCTCACCTTTTGATGAAATGATTGATTCTGTTATGAACTCGCTTGCTCTCGCACCTTCTCGGTTTAGCTTCTCAGGCGAATGAAAGTTTTTTATATAAAAATGTGATTCTGCGGTGCCATTAAATGGGTTTAAACCTGACCAGGCACAACAGAAATGCTCACTGCAGGCTGCAATGATCACCTCTATATAAAATTAAATCAAAACACATAACAAAAGTTACATAATCACCGCTGGTTTCACTTGCCTCGCCATTAATCCAACAATAAACAACCTGTACTTGTTTATCCAGATGCTCGAGTCGTAAAATTCCCTCGGCTTATCCAACAAATGCATTTAAAATACGGATCCGAAAGCAAAATGAGGACCAGAGACAGCAGAGTACAGATACAAAGAAAGGAATGTGCAATGAAAGTTGCACTATACACATTTCTCTATAGCAGGAATGGAAATGCAATCTATTATATTCTACATTCTGTTGTTAGACACAATGTAAAGATTTGAATGTTAGGTTTGTTAAATGTGCTTTTGACCCCTGATTTATCTACTGTTATTCTTTCATAAAACTATTCATTTTAGTAGAAAACAAGAAATGAATGGGTTAAACGAATAAACAAACAAAGAGGATGCGGGCAGGAGGACTGAAGGGAGAAGGATGCTCTGCCTTTGCATTCTGGAGGTTGACACAAAACATTTTGGAGGTTCGTTTTTTTTCCTTTTTTTTCATGTTTTTTTGCCCATAAAAATCCACAGGAACTTAAGTGTTTTAAAACAAAATCCTCTCTCAAAGATATTGGTCCCCGTAGGCTGAGTTTAAGTGGCATCACAGAGGAGTGCGAATGAGGACATTTTCCCCCTCTCATGTTCAATATTGAACAAAAGCACCGACCCCTGTGCCGCACATCCATCTTTAGAAAGGGGGAAAAACACCCCTCCTCTATGGGGAGCTCGTCAGAGCCAGAGGTTGTTCAGGCAGGGAATCTCTTGGTTTTGTCTTTATGAGTTTTTGAAAGGGTCTTTTGAGCTCCCTGGTTGGATTATATCATTTTCATGTTAAATTTCCGAGGGGCATCGGCGCCGCCGCTGCTGCTCATCCCAGCGTCCGATTTGCGCGGGACGTACTCGATCTCAATGTTGTGTTTGCTGTTGCCTTTGCCTCTGCTCCAAAGAAAGAGCAGAACCAGGCAGAACAGAACCACACCCAAGAAGGAGATGAAGCCCATCGTGGTGGCGATGATTAGCGTCTTTATGTCAAACGGGAACGGGACTGTTGCTCTCGTTCCATTAGCTCCGTTGTCGTTGGGCTGGTTGGAGATAAACGCCAAGGTTTTGTTGGGTTGGTTGGGCCAGTCTGGCGAGTAACTGTGGACGTGCAGGTGGGCCAAAGCGGTGTCGTTTCCACCGGCGTTGCTAGCAATGCACACATACGTCCCGTTGTCCTGAATCTGAGCATAGCGCACCTCCAGGGTGCCATCTGGGAAAACAGTGAGCCGTCCTATCGTTTTCGTGGTGATGAACTGTTTTTGTGGGGAAAGCCACATGATGACGGGTGTCGGGTCTCCGTCAGCTTGACACACGAAGTGGATGGTGGTGCCTTCGTCAACGAACTTTTGCTGGGGCTTCCGGTCTCGGATCCTAGACTTGCGACACGTGAAGTAATTGGGCTGAAGCACGTCAGGAAAGTCCTTGAACTCTTTTCCTTGAACGAACTCGGGTGAGGAGCAGGTCGGCTGCTGGCGGTTGAAGTTGAGCCTCCAGCGGCGTCGGAAAACCCAAAGCAGACGGCAGTCACAAGCCAGCGGGTTGTCATACAATGCGAGGGTCTCTAGGTTCCCCACTGAATGGAACACGGCCTCCTCCAGGGTGGTAAGGGCATTGCTGGAGACATTGAGGATTTTCAGGTAGTTTAGTCCTCTGAAGGAGTAGGGCTCGATCATTGTCAGTCGACCGCCCACCAGGTGGAACTCCTGCAGTCTGAGCAGGTCATGGAGTCGGTTGCCTTCAATCATCTGGATGGGATTGTAGGACATGTTGAGGAAACGAAGATAAACCAGGTGTCGCAAAGCCAAATACGGAATCGACGTCAAGTTTGCATTAGTGATCGTTAGGGAGGTAAGATTCAATCCGTACAAGCAGTTGGTGGTCATGGTATCCAGGTAGGGCCAGTTGGCAATCTCCAGGACTTTGAGACGGTAGAGCCGCTTGAAGCTGTAATCTCTGATGCTGTTGATGTTGAGGTTTCGCAAGCGCAGTGTAACCAAGCTGTGCAGATGTGTGAAGGCCTCTGTCGGGACAGAGGTCAGGTTGCACCTTTCTAGCGTGAGCTGCTCCAAGCTGCTGAGGCCATGGAATGCCCGGTGGGATATGAAGACAAGGTCATTATCCCCGACCTCCAGAGAGCGCAGGTTGTACAGGTCCTGGAACATGTAGTCCAGCAGAATTACGATCTTATTTTCACTGATGTCCAGCTTTGTTAGGTTACTGAGGCCTGTGAACACTCCCAACTGGATGAGCTTCAGCTTGTTGCTGCGCAGTCCCAGACTCTGCAGGCCGTAGAGGTTGTTGAAGGCGCCGGGCTCAATGGCCGAGATGGTGTTCTCATTGAGCTCCAGCTCTTCCAAGTGCGGAAAGGCAGAGAACTCATCTGGGTTGATGGTTTTGATTCGATTCTTGCTGAGGTCCAGGAGTCGTGTTTCCGACGGGATTCCCTCTGGAACGGACATGAGCTTCTTGCGGTGGCACAAGACAGAGCGTTCCTGAGCATTGCACTCGCAGCGTGATGGGCAGCCCGTGGCAGAGCCAGACAGCACTGTGCCCAGCATCAAGATCAGAATGGGCTGCCAGCATGCCACCAGGAAGCTGTGCCCACTCACTTCCCCTGCTACCATCCTACCGGTTACCTGCACAGACGGAGAAAAGAGAAAAAGTGCACTGAGTTATAAAATATGGAATTCAAGGCATCCAAATCAATAAACAATTACACTGCACAGTATATTGACTAAACCTTCTACTCTGCTATTTTCTTTGGCAAGCAGAATATGGCTCTAAAACATGAGTGAATTGTGAATTTATTGAATACTGTTCATTGAAAGAATAGAGAGGGTAAAGGTGTGTTTTACTAAGAGTCTTACTAATATAGCAGACATTATTTTCCATTTCCAACTACGTGTTACATTATAGGCTCATAAAACTTCTGCACTAAGGACCGTTGGATTATTCACAACTGTGAAAAGGAAGAGCCAATGGCGTGTACTTGCTTAACTGCACGAATTGGCACTTTTGGATTTGATCTTTTTTGTTTTGACCCCAGCTAGTTCAACTTCAAAGGCTTTTAACACACAATAGCACTCGTGCTAACTGAGCTCAGGGACTTGACTTGGAATCCATTGCAAGGGTTACATCACCATCATAAGATATTTATGAATCCTCTAAACCTCTGGTGCACCTAACACAGCTGAGTAGTGAGTTAGAAGGCTGTTGTCCCAACCAGCCTTTTCACTCTCAAATCCTGAGAGCGTTCACACTTCCATGTATGGGATCCATCTGAAATGATGGCACAGGGGCATATGTGTGAACTTATCCACAATTTTCAAGGAGAAATCCACTTCACAGCAAGTCAGCAGGTGCACGCATAAAATCGCTAGCATATGCCATCTGCGAGACAGACTAAAAGACGAGACGTTGGTTTAAGACCGTTCTGAAACGCTCTGATATCGTACTAAAATACATGCTGACCGTTCAAATCTGTACACAGAGATTCTAATGCTTCCTGAAGCAGCAATACACACTATTCATGCACAACTGCCCTCCCTTTAAAATTAAGCTTCTTAACTTTAGCTTGTTTGTGTCTTCCTTGCATGATAGTAGTCTTTAAAATAACAACAAAAACACAACTTCAGTCTTCTGAAAATCATCTTTTAGAGGAAACCGTTCCACCATGCTATCTTTTGCCTACACATGCAGCATTCGAATGAAACCTCATAAGGGACTCATTCTGAATACTCTACACTGACTCCACAAATAGTGTGCAAATGACCCACAGTTTAGTGTTAGCATGTAGCTAAACTAATAACGTGATACTTTAACACACATATCATACATAGCACACACAAAAAAAGGTTATAAATACTTTTTCAGTATATCTTGACTGATCCGCCATCTTTGGATTTTTCACAGAGCTCATTGTAGTGAACTCTGGGATTGCCTTATCTTTTAATGATGCATACAATGCTGCCCAAGGATTCAGCTAAAAATCATCCAAGAAAGATTTTAAATTATTCATAATAACAGTTTTTGCATATAGAGCACAGCAATAACACCTTAAAATGCTCTCTAGGTAGGCAGCTCAATTGGTTTTGTAACAGAGCTCACATCTCCAGTGAATTTGAGGTTTACTCTTTTTTTTCCTTTTACTGTCACGCTATTCTCTACCAACCTGTCGTGACTCTGATTAAGGTTTCATAACCACCTACACAGCACTGAAATACTTCTATTGAGAACATCAAGACATGTTCATTTCCTGTTCATGTAGCACAACATCCCTGTCGCATGATCATAAAAAAGATGTACCACTTGCATTAGGAAGCCTGATGCCAGTGATTATTGCTTTTGTCCTGAAAGACTGAAATATTGTGCTTTGCGACGCTGATATTAGAGATCCCCCACAAGCAAAGGATTTTTCAGTTCAAAGAACTTGTAGAGCTTTTGTGATCCTTAAAATGGTTCTTTAGGGAATCATTTATCTTGCAGCATAATGACCATTAAAAAGAGTCATTGGTGTGCAGAACTCACACAAAATACACTATTTATGTAGAAGAACATTTCAGAAGAGGCCAATTTGGATTTTTGTTTGCAATTTTGTTTGATTTGTAATGAATAAACTCCAGTGATCTAACTGTAAGCCCCAGTTGTTCATCGGGATCAATAATGAAGCCACTGAAGGGTTGAGTTTGGCTGGAAGCATTCAGCATGTGGCCCACAGGCACTGTGTTAAACCGTTAGCACTGTTGAGGGGAGGCTGGGTTCAGTTCAAAGCAAATTAAGCAGCATACAGTGCGTGCTGCCAAAACCTGAGAACATATGGAAATGTTCTTCATATGAAACTGACATGAAAGAACTATCCCCGCTGTCTGGTCATCAGACTAGCAACATTATTCAACATTATTCAGCTAATGATCTGTCTTCGGAAATCTTATCAAATAGCATTATGTATTATTTCACTGAGAAAACGAGAAAAGAAATGGTTGACTGTTAAACCCTCCTACTGGAACTTGTGTTGTTGGGATCTGTGACCTTTATTCCACCTGTAAAATTACAGAAAAGTAGCATGAAAAGTAATGACGTGAGTGCATAGAGTAATGCAGTGAGGTGCTGTAATGTGGTGAATTAATCAACAAGGTAATGCAATGAATTTGTGTGTAACGTAATGCAGCAAACTAGTATGTGAAGTACAGAGAGGTAGTGTGTAAACTAAAACAATGAAATTAGGTTATGTGTATTGTAATGCAGTGAGGTAGAGTGTAAAGTAATCCAACAAACCAACATGTAACAAGTGCCGTAAAAAAAGATAATGCAGTGTGATGGCATGTATGATAACTTGCGGCATTAGTGTGTAAAGTAACCGGGATAGTGTGTAAAGTAACACAGCAAACTAGAATGTAAAAGAAAGGTAGCAAGTACTGTAAATTAAGATAATGCAGTTTGATGGCATGTATAATAACTTGCGACATTAGTGTGTAAAGTAACTGGGATAGTGTGTAAACTAACACAGCAAACTAGTATGTAAAAGTGCGGTAGCAAGTACTGTAAATTAAAATAATACAGTTTGGTAACGTATAATAACTTGCTGCATTAGTGTGTAAAGTAAGTAGGATAGTATGTAAAGTAAAACAGAAAACTAGTATGTAAAAGAGAGGTAGCAAGTACTGTAAAATAAGATAATGTAGTTTGATGACATGTATAATAACTTATGGCATTAGTGTGTAAAGTGACTGTGATAGTGTGTAAAGTAAAAGCAAACGAGTATGTAAAAGAGCGGTAACAAGTACTGTAAATTAAGATTATGCAGTTTGATGACATGTATAATAACTTGCGGCATTAGTGTGTAAAGTAACCGGGATAGTGTGTAAAGTAACACTGCAAACTAGTGTGTAAACGAGAGGTAGCAAGTTAAATAATGCAGTAAACAATCATGTAAAGTAACATGTAGCAAGTAAAAAAACTTGCAGCATTAGTGTGTAAAGTAATCGGGATAGTGTGTAAAGTAAAAGCAAACGAGTATGTAAAAGAGCGGTAACAAGTACTGTAAATTAAGATAATGTAGTTTGATGACATGTATAATAACTTGCGGCATTAGTGTGTAAAGTAGGATAGTATGTAAAGTAACACAGCAAACTAGTATGTAAAAGAGTGGTAACAAGTACTGTAAATTAAGATAAATGTAGTTTGGTAACATGTATAATAACTGCATCAGTGTGTAATGAAACACTGCAAACTAGTATGTAAACGAGAGGTAACAAAATAATACAGTAAGGTAGTGTGTAAAATAAAATTATGCAGTGAAGTAACACTGTGATAGTGTGTAAAGTAACACTGCAAACTAGTATGTAAAAGAGAGGTAGCAAGTAAAATAATGCAGTGTGGTAGAGTGTAAAGTAATGCAGCAAACTAACATGTAAAGAAACAGGTAACAAATATCGTAAATTAAAATAATGCCGTTTGGTAACACGCAAAATAACTTGCGGCATTGATGTGTAAAGTGACTGTGATAGTATGTAAAGTAACAGCAAACTAGTATGTAAAAGAGCGGTAGCAATACTGTAAATTAAAATGCAGTAATGCAGTACAGTACAATAGTGTGTCAAGTAATGCTGGAAGGTGATTTGGCGAGGCAGTTCGTAATAAACATGCTGTGCGGCTGCATCTTCTCTATTCTGACATGATTGCATTTCCATCTGTTGCATCATTTACTATTATATATTTATGATACATCTGAATCTATCACAGTAAGAATGTGAATTACTGCAGTCTGGAGCAGGACGGTGTTTCCCAGCGGCAACAATTCCACTTAAAGACGGCAGCTAAATACCTGAGCAGCAGAATCCTCCTCACATCTGTCACTGCTATAAGAACAGCACGCTAAGAGTCTAATCTAGTTCAGAATCAGCCCATTCACTAATCCTGTACACACACACACACACGCACACACACACAGGCGCACCAACTCAAATTCAGGTGGACTTATTTCAGCTTCATGTAGGTCAGTTCGGCACACGGACACCTCACAGGACAAACAAAGTTAAACACACACTTGGACAAGAATAACTCCGGCTCATCCGTAAATCAATCTGATTAATTGACTTTATGAAGCTTTGCTGCTACTATGTAGAAGACTGAGTCTTCCAAATGACTTAAATCTCTTGAATCCATTCACCAAAACAGAGTACAGTTTTGTTTGCCAATTCATTTCATGACCAAAATCCAATTTTAATTATGAGTTAATTAATATTTCTGCATTTTTTTTAAATAGTTAAAAAATCCTATTTGTTTTTTCTAGTAATAAGAATAAATTGACACTATTATCATCTCCTGCATCATGTTTCTACTGAGGAAAAGATCCAAGTAATGTCCCACATTTCTCCTCTAGAGTTAGACCTCAGAATAGAGAATACATCTCATATGCTCAGATTTAACAAGTCTGCAATCAAAAGTCATTATGAACTCAAATGTTTTTCATCAATTTCCAAAAACGATCTAAGCTGCCATCCATTCATTTGATAGCATTGTAGTTCTACTGTATATGAATCATTTTCTCATTAGTGTCTGCTTTAATTTCTCCTCTTGGCTTTTAAGGTACAGCAATAGTGGCTCAAGCAATGGCATGAGCTTTGGGGCGGGGCTATCTGTTTGTCTAAGCAATGGAAGACAAGTCATTATTTTTACAATTCAATTACAATTACACACTTCACCGTAGCTTCTCCTGAGCTATGAAATAGCATCAAAATGTTGATCTGGGCCTTTAAAGTCAGTCTTTGATGGTAGAAAGAACTACCAAATCAGTCGCATCTCTGTACTACAATTTTTAGGCTTAATTTTATTGTAAAACAAGTGTCAGAAACGAGGTCGTATCATTCACTTAAAATGTTCGTGCGCGGAAAACAGTGTTCAAGATTGAAACAAGTCTAGAACTCAGAAACACACACACACACACTCAATCCATTTCTTATGGTCCGTGACCGAATCTGCTCATTTATTTGTTGCACTTGCTGCAGAATCACCAGAGTGTAACTGAGTGTTCCCTCATTAGAGACCCTCTCCTTGCCTTTCTGCTATTATTCCGCCTGTAAAGTAACTCTGGCTCAGGGAGTGCAAACAGTAGGTTTATATTGAAAGCTTCAGATCTGCCCGCTGACCTTCTGAAACATCTCCTCCCAGAAAAACCAGCTCCATCCTATAGCCCTAACAGCTCCTCAGAGCTCAAACATCTCCGGTTTCACTCTCTCTGCTCTGTCATCCTCTGTTTTTCTCTCTCTTGAGGGGAGGGAGACACATTGACCCTGAAGCTGCAGGAAAAGAAGCATCAACACAAGCCCAGAACGCCAGCTGGAATCAGGAATAACGAGGTCCAACACGGAAGACGTCTCAGTGCTGAGGAATCAATCACACAGTCTTACAAACAGGGTACGCACAAATATAAGACAGGCTGCAAACCCTAGCCTCGCTGTCTATTGTCTACAAAGGAAGCTTCTGGTGCAGCAACCTAACAGAAATGGAGCCTCGTAATAATTGATCTGATACGCTCTTAATGGGCAGAAACTCCATTAACAATCCCTCCCTGGCCATTAAGTGAACCGACTTGCCTTAAAGGGACTCACACTTACAGCTGATTCCAATAGAGTTTGACGTAAGCATGTTGCCAAGCTAATGACTTGAAACGTATTCACAACCCTGTTGAAAAAACCAGCATAGGCTGATTAGGTATGTTTTGAAGCAGAGCAGCTGGTTTGAGCTGGTTTATGCGGGTCCTTAGTTGGTCATGAGCTAGTTTAAACTGGCCCTGAGCTGGTTATAAGCTGGAACTAATTCTTAGGACCAGCAGTTGACCAGCTTAAACTAGGTCATGACCAACTAAGGACCAGCATAAACCAGCTGCCCTGCTTCAAAACATACCTAACCAGTATATGCTGTTTTTTTCAAGCAGGGAAAACTAGATTTTTACATTTTCTTAAGGTAATTTAAAAAGAAATAATAATTTTGAGGTATCATTCATTCTAGGGCCCCATGATTTCTACAATATGAAAAACGGGAATCATATAATCCATAAAAATGTAATTTACTGAGTACCGTTGAATTTGGCTAAATTTGGGTGAATAAATCAAAAGTAGGGGGTGTACACTTATTCAGATCGCCGGATGGACTATTGTCTGTGAATATTAAACCGCAAAAAGACTAATGAAATATGAAGTCTGCTTGTTTTACATGTGTTCTCAGAATCTAGTCTCCATTTGAACTTCATCTCCAGAGCATGCTCTGAGACTTCATGGGTATTTCACCATTTCATTTGATAAAACTATCAGATACACACAATAATAACAAATTTAATATGGCCCTTTATTGTATGTACACTCTAAAAAAAAGGTTCTATATGGCACCAAAAATGGTTCTTCGTTGTAATCATAGAGGAACCACTTTTGGTCCTATATAGCAGCATATCTTAACATGTTCTGTTTATGGTAGCGGTGCTATTTGGCACCTTAGTCAAAGAACCGGTGAAGAACCGATGAAGAACCACTGAAGCACCAAAATTGGTGTTATATAGCACTTAAAAAGGTTCCCTTATGATTACGAGCCAATAACTATTTTTGGTGCCATATAGAATCTTTTTTTTTTTTTAGAGTGTATTGCAAGTTAACTCTTTCCCAGCCACTGATGGAAATTTCCATCATATTGAGACAACGCTTCCCAGCCATTGATGGAACTGTCCGGCTTTCCGTGTTTTGTTTTCACTTTTATACGGTAGGGGGCGCTATTACTCATCTTCTGAAAGAGTACAGAATCTCTGGATCAAAACACAGGCGACGAAGCAGCAGAAACAAGCGATATCTTATGTAAGCAGATGCGTATGTAAAATAATGCGATCATCAACATTGCACAGCATATAAATCAAAACTGCCTAATGTTACTGAATGAAATGTCGACCCAGGATGAGCTATAAGACTGTGAAGCTTTGGGGGTGTTGATGGTGTTTTTATCATCGTTCTGAATCCGATCAAGATGTAGTCTTCGACCAAAACGCAATTTTCTCAGCTCTTTGCTCAAAATGTTGCTTTTTTTTAACGGAACTACCCACATTCAAGTGTTTTCTTTTGACATATTGCATGTTCAGATATTCATACAACAAAATAAACTTTTGTGAAAATGATCAAAAAAGCTGTCGGTGGCAGGCAATTTATTTCAAAAGCGCTGGCGGGGAAAAGCAAGTTATGGTTGGAAAATATGCTAAGTATGAGCAATAACAACAGTGATGCTTGCCTATATATAGCACACATTCAAATAGTGCCTTTTTACCTAACAAGAGTGTCTACAATGCTTTATCATGGGTGAATGTGTTCAAATCAAGCTCATTTTGACAACTTAATAAGCTATCTTTGTTTTGAAGGATGGCTGGCTTCTAGTTAGTCATTAGCTGGCCGACTAGCTACTATGTAGCTAGACAAGCTAATTACCAGCTAGCGTGTTCCAAAACATCTTCCTGGATTTTCCAGCTGGGAACAAACTGACAGCAGGGACTGAAAATGACTCAGTCGACTTTTACAGGTTATGTACGGAAGTTACGTAACGCATAAGAATGACAACTATTGAAGTAGATTCTGAAAAACAGACGCCGTGTAAAAGGACATCAGCGGTCACACCTCATTCTAGTTCCTGCATTTAAGTAACACCTGTCTGTGAAAACATATGCGCTCCTTCCCTTTTAGCTAAATAAATTTCCCTCGCATTCATTTTCTTCTCTGAATAAATGAAAAGGGAGACACGTTGGGGAACAGTGAATGAGTCATGAGATGGAATGAAATGAGAAACCCACATACACAAAAACACAGACGTTATAGGATGGTGCGTATTATGTATTATTCAACAGTATTCATCAATTTAAGGCTTTTCACACTAGAGATAATTAACCTTGTTCTTTCTAAACCCTGGGTAAATGGAATCCTGGGTTACCTTGATTCACGTTTCAGACTGCTTGTAATTTACCCAGGGTTAACAATTAATCCTGGGTATTTATAGGCTATCGTTTCCCACTGTACATTCCTAAACCCTGGGTTAATATCCTTATTTGCATATTTGTAGTGTCAGAGTCAATGATTGGACGATATATTGCTGACTGACTACGTTTATATACTGAATGGACTTTTCAAGCTATAAAAGGTAAGAATGAAACAGCCTCTTCATTACTCCAATTGTCACATTTTCCACCACCATTTGACATTTTTCACCCCAAACGCTGAAACTACAGTTTATACAACACATTTACATTTATGCATTTGGCAGATGCTTTTATCCAAAGTGACTTACATTGCATTTAAGGTACACATGTTTCTGTGACAATGTGGGTCTAACGCCACAAAAGCGGCGCTAACCCTGCTTCTAAATTACAAGTGTGAAACGTTCCTTTACTCAGGGTTAAAAGCGGGGGTTAAGAGCAATGATAACCTGGGGTTAAAGGGATAGTTCAACCACAAATATCATCATACTCGCCCTCATATTGTTCCAAACCTGTATGAGTTTCTTTCTTCTGTTGAACACAAAAGAAGATATTTTAAAGAATGTTGGTAATCAAATAGTTGATGGATCCCATTGACTTCCATAGTGTTTTTCTTCCTACTATGGAAGTCAATGACTCGTCAACTGTTTGATTACCAACATTCTTTAACATATCTTATTTTGTGTTCAACAGAAGAAAGAAACTCATACAGGTTTGGAACAACTTCAGCGTAAGTTATGGCTCGTTTCCACCGAGCGGTACGGTTCAGTACAGTACGCAATTTTTGCCGTTTCTATTGTCAGAAGTTGTGAATGGTACCCTAATTCCGAACCGTACCACTTTTTGGCACCCTTCCGTTGGGTTACCTAGCACAGTAATCCGGTACTAAAGGGTGGAGCTAGACTCACTGCAGAACGTTGATTGGCGCATGCTTTTTCCTTGCAGCCTTGGCAAAAAATAAAGCAAGAACAAGATCTGCTGTATTTTGTCCATTGTTGTTTACTCGCTTTTTTCTTCATGCGAGAATTATGTCGATTGCTACACCACGCTTATCATAAGCGTAATGTTGGTGGTGAAAACCGCACCGCTCGGTGGAAACGAGCCATAAGTTATGACAAAATGTTCATATTTGGGTGAACTATCCCTTTAAGTGCAGTGTGAGAAGCCGTTTAGTGTCTTATAAAGTCATTCCTTATCAGCTGGTGTGTATCTATAACTTTGAGGACAAAAGTGTGAAAATATCTGTTAATACACTAACGTTCAAAATGTGGAGTCATTGGGGACAGTCATTATTTTAAAAGAAATGGTCGGCAAGGATGCATTGGCTTGAATAAAAGTGATATTAAATAAATGTGACCCTGGACCACAAAACCGGTCATAAGGGTCAATTTTTGGAAATTGAGATTTATACATCAATGGAAAACTTATTTATTCATTGTTAGGATAGGACACACTTTGGCGTGAGATACAACTATTTGAAAATCTGGAATCTGAGGGTGCAAAAAAAACCAACTAATATTGAGAAAATCGCCTTTAAAGTTGTCTAAATTAAGTCCTTAGCAACGCATATTACTAATAATAATAATACATTTTTGATATATTTACAGTAGGAAATGTACAAAATATCTTGGAAAATGATCTTTACTTAATATCCTAATGAGTTTTGGAATAAAAGAAAAATCGATAATTTTGACCCATATAATGTATTGTTGGCTTTTGCCACAAATATACCTGTGACTTATGACTGGTTTTGTGGTCCAGGGTCACATATTTATAAATGTTACAAAATATTCAAATAAACGCTGTTCTTTTGAACTTTTTATTCATTAAATAATCCTGAAAAAAAATTATAATTTCCACAAAAATATTAAGCAGAATAAGTATTTTATTATTATTTATAAAAATTATTATTTCAAAATTGAAAACAATAATAAATGTTTCTTGAGCAGCAAATCAGCACATCAGAATTATTTCAGACGGATCATTCGACACTGAAGACTGGAGTAATGATGCTGAAAATTCAGCTTTGATCACAGGAATACATTACATTTTAAAAATATATTCAAATAGAAAACAGTTATTTGAAATTGTAATAATGCTTCACAATTGTACTGTTTCTTTGCTGCATCACTGCTGATAGGAGGGGTCAGTGGGGGTCAAGTGGTGTCAGGTAGGGGGTCTCAGTATGCGGCAGTTAAAAAGGGAAACCTGCTGCTTATGTGCATGTGAATTTGCCCATGATGCATCAAACTGACAGCCTTCATCTCAATCTTAACGTCTCTATTTGGCAGATGCAATACAAACAATCAATTTCCCAGCATGCATTTCTGCATCACATCTCTAGGCCTCCTCCTCCTGCACACAGAGCGTGATTATCGGTTCAAAATGCAATTTCCTCCCTGTACAGACTTGATCAGATATAATTTGAGGTTTCTGTAGCTATTGGCGCTCTCCTTATGAATCTAAAAACACATTTTCTCCAACAAATTGAAATCATTTGACAAAAGTTTGAGAATAAATGGTAGCTAAGTCTACATACTTTAGGTTGCTAAGGTAAGTCTAAGACAATGTTAAAGGCACAGTTCGCCCATGAATGAAAATTATGTCATCAATTACATTTTGGAGCTTGTCAGCCACTGAACTACCTCCGTTATATGGAAAACAGTAGCTTGGATTGGACTTCTCCATTTATGACCCAAGTAAAATTGTATGGGTGAAGATATGGAAGCCCATTTCCGTCTTCGAGTATTTCGGAACTGGGAGCTAATCATACCGCAATGACTCATTCAAACTGACCAGGAAGCAGAATACCACAGAGAGTCAGAGTCAACACTCAGGACCATAAATCATAAAAGTCGTTTTGGCGTCATTCAGTCTAGAAACTCCTCAGCTAAGTATTTTAAAACCATGCACGCTTGTAAGTGATGGTCCCAACTAGAGAATGAACACTTAAGATGTCAAGTTAACAAGACAGATTGGTTCGGAGATGGCACATCTTGAGTCTCACAAGGAAAACCATTAGTTAACGCCCAAAATCTTTTTTTTTTTAAGTGACCTCTTAAACACAGGACTAAAATCCTCTCTAAAACCAATGCCTATACATATCAAAATCCATCAGATCATTCAAAAACTATGCTAGACAGACTTATAATCAAACATTGTTCAACTGCATAATTCTATATCATGTATCCAGAATCCTATGGGTGACGTCACGGACACTACGTCCATATTTTTTTTTTTTTTTTTAAGTCTGGTTTAGACTGGGTTAACACGGAGGTTAAGATCGAACAGCATCAAGCAAGTCATCTACTTTCGTCTCATTACTTAGTTTCTTTTCTTTCCCGTTGAGAGTCTCGCTTTCTATAGTCTATAGGCCCGCCTCAAACTTCAGCCACGAGACTGTGTTTCCATTCATCCGGCAACACACCAGAATGTGATTGGCTTCCCAAGATGTCACTCCAGACACAACGAGACCACCGGCGAATCAACGAACCGGGAAACCCCATTGCAGTGAACCACGCCTTCCGGGATTCCCATTCAAAGAGCCAACAAACACAAGTAACTGGTGAACTGATATAAAACGTAATAACCCTGCCTAAGAAATGATAGAAGGGTTAAATGAATGATTGATGATTTGTTCAGGTCGGGTCTTATAAAGTGCATATAGTGCTAGAAACTCGGGACTTCATCATTTCACTCTATTAAAACTTAATCTTTCCTTACTTTCTTTCTTTTTGCAACTTGGCAACTTGTGTGTGTGTTTATGTAGTATTAGATATTAGTTTTATGTGTTAGAATAATCAATAAAGTCTTGTCTCTATTTAAAAAGAAGTGTCTTGTGTTATGTGCTTACGAATGTAATGTCTTTAAGTGCAGATCTTGTTACCGCGCTAATAAATGAAGTGGTTTTACTATAGTTTGGATAAAGAGCTGCTAAAGAGCTGATAGTTACGGCCCGTTCAATTGAGCATTGGACATTTCATTTGTTCTGCTGTAAAATAAGTGATTCTTTCAAAAATCCCTAAATAATTGACCTGTTTCCCCTATATATATATATATATATATATATATATATATATATATATATATATATATATATATATATATATATATATATATATATATATATATATATACACACTCACCTAAAGGATTATTAGGAACACCATACTAATATGCTATCCTAATACTGTGTTTGACCCCCTTTCGCCTTCAGAACTGCCTTAATTCTACATGGCATTGATTCAACAAGGTGCTGAAAGCATTCTTTAGAAATGTTGGCCCATATTGATAGGATAGCATCTTGCAGTTGATGGAGATTTGTGGGATGCACATCCAGGGCACGAAGCTCCCGTTCCACCACATCCCAAAGATGCTCTATTGGGTTGAGATCTGGTGACTGTGGCCATTTTAGTACAGTGAACTCATTGTCATGTTCAAGAAACCAATTTGAAATGATTAGAGCTTTGTGACATAGTGCATTATCCTGCTGGAAGTAGCCATCAGAGGATGGGCACATGGTGGTCATAAAGGGATGGACATGGTCAGAAACAATGCTCAGGTAGGCCATGGCATTTAAACGATGCCCAATTGAGACTAAGGGGCCTATAAAGTGTGCCAAGAAAACATCCCCCACACCATTACACCACCACCACCAGCCTGCACAGTGGTAACAAGGCATGATGCATCCATGTTCTCATTCTGTTCACGCCAAATTCTGACTCTACCATCTGAATGTCTCAACAGAAATCGAGACTCATCAGACCAGGCAACATTTTTTCAGTCTTCAACTGTCCAATTTTGGTGAGCTTGTGCAAATTGTAGCCTCTTTTTAGATTAGATTAGATTAGATTAGATTCAACTTTATTGTCATTACACAAGTACAAGTACAAGGCAACGAAATGCAGTTTAGGTCTAACCAGAAGTGCAATAGCAGCAAGTGCAGGATATACAATGGATGCGTAAGTGCAGGACATGGATATGTACTGAATATGTATAAATATGTATAAATAGAGAGACGTTATTACTATAAACAGAACTGAATTTACAGGTGAATATGTACAGTGAATAAATATACAGATGGCTATTACTATAAAAAGAATTTACAGGTGAATATGTACTATGAATACAATATACAGATGGCTATTACTATAATCAGAATTTTACAGATAGAGGTATACAATAATATGTTAGGCTAATATGAGGAATAGCAGTGGATTAGGGTAGTGCAATAAATTATGGACAGAGCTATCCGGAAAAAAAAAAAAGTGTAAAGTGCAGTGGAAAGTGGTTGCATATTACATTTAGAAGTACAGTGCAAAAATGCAAATGTAAACATTGGTACTATAAATACAGTCAGCAGTGCAAATGAGCATAATCCAGTTAAGATATGGCAGTGTAAGATGCATATGTAAACAGTTGTTACTGTGATAAACAGTCGGTAGTGCAAATAACAAAGTGAAGGTGGATGTGAGGTAGGAGAGTTATCAGTATATGAGGGAAGTGGATCAGCGGGGGTTGGAGTTCAGTAAGGAGACAGCTCTGGGGAAAAAACTGTTCTTTAGTCTGCTGGTCCTGGTCCGGTGGATCCTGAAACGCCTGCCGGAGGGCAGGAGAGAAAACAGTCTGTGGGCTGGGTGCGAGGAGTCCTTGAGGATGCTGCGAGCTCGATGCAGACAGCGTTTCCTCTGGATGTGCTCGATGGCAGGCAGTGGAGTCCCTGTGATGCGCTGGGCAGTTTTCACCACCCGCTGCAGTGCCTTGCGCTCCGCAACAGAGCAGCTCCCATACCACACTGCCACACAGTTGGTCAGGATGCTTTCTATTGCGCAGCGGTAGAAGTTCACCAGGATAGCCGAGGAGAGCTGATTCTTCCTCAGTGTCCTCAGGAAGAAGAGGCGCTGGTGAGCCTTCTTGACCAGGCTGGAGGTGTTGGTCGTCCACGACATGTCCGCCGAGATGTGGATCCCCAGGAACTTGAAACTGGAGACACGTTCAACAGCCATTCCATTGATGTGGATGGTGTCGTGTGTGCCTCTTGACTCCTTCCTGAAGTCCACGATGAGCTCCTTCGTTTTGGTGGTGTTGAGGAGCAGGTTATTATCAGCGCACCATGTGGCCAGGTGCTGGATCTCTTCCCTGTAGGCTGTCTCATCGTTGTTGCTGATGAGACCGATCACCGTTGTGTCGTCCGCAAACTTGACGATAGAATTAGATCCATACACAGGCTTGCAGTCGGCGGTGAAGAGGGAGTAGAGAAACGGGCTTAGCACACAGCCCTGTGGTACACCAGTGTTGAGTGTGATGGATGTGGAGCAGGTGAATCCTGAACGAACATTCTGGGGTCTGTCAGTTAGGAAGTCCAAAATCCAGTTACACATTGAAGTGTTGATGCCCAGGTCTCCAAGTTTAGCTATTAACTTGGATGGGATGACAGTGTTGAATGCTGAGCTGAAGTCAACAAACAGCATGCGTGCATACGTGTTCTTATGGTCCAGATGGGTGAGCACAGAGTGCAGTGCCATGGAAACGGCATCCTCTGTGCTCCTATTGCTGCGGTAGGCAAACTGGTGTGAGTCCAATGTGGATGGTATAGAGTCTTTTAGGTGTTCCAGGACCAGCCGCTCAAAGCACTTCATAACGATGGGTGTGAGTGCTACAGGGCGGTAGTCATTAGGGCACCTCGGGTTAGAGTGTTTCGGCACTGGCACAATGGAAGTGCGTTTAAAGCATGTCGGTACAGCTGCTTGGGCAAGAGACAGGTTGAAAATGTCTGTAAAAACCCCAGCGAGCTGCTCCGCACATGCCCTGAGAACACGTCCAGGGATGTTGTCTGGTCCAGCAGCCTTGTGTGCGCTGATCCGGCTCAGTGCCTTGCAGACATCTGTGGAGGAGAGTGTGATTGGTGGGTGGTCAGCTGAGGGTTTGAGCTTGGTGGCAGTTTCTCTGTTGTCTCTTTCAAAACGAGCATAAAAGTAATTTAGCTCGTTCAGGAAGTTGACATCAGTGGCTGCGGGGGTGGAGTGGGGGGGTTTGTAGTCACTGATGGCCTGGATGCCCTGCCACATGCGTCGAGGGTCAGAGTTGGAAAAGTGACCCTCTATCTTTAGCTTGTAGCAGTGCTTGGCCTTTTTGATGCCCCTCTTCAGGTTTGCCCTGGACGTACTGTAGGCTTGTGCATCACCTGATTTGAAGGCAGTATTGCGTGACTTCAGCAGGAGTCGCACTTCCCTGTTCATCCATGGCTTCTGATTAGGGTATGTGGTGATCTGTTTCTGGGTTGTAACACTGTCGATGGTGGTATTGATATGATCCAATACAGAGGAAGTGAATGAGTCAATGTCCGTGTGAGCGCCACTGGTGGCTTGAGAAGCAAACATACTCCAGTCTGTGTTTAGAAACCTTTCCTGGAGTGTGGAGTCTGCCCCCGCAGGCCACACCTTGATGGTCTTTACTGATGGCTTCACACGGTTGATGAGGGGTGAATATTTGGGTGATAGAAACAAAGAGAGGTGGTCTGACTGTCCCAGGTGGGGGAGGGGTGTCGCAACGTAAGCTCCAGCCATGTTTGTATATACATGGTCTAAGGTTTTGTTTCCTCTGGTGTGGCAGGAAACATGCTGGTGAAACTTGGGTAGCACTGACTTTAGGTTTGAATGATTAAAGTCACCTGCAACAATAAACGCAGCTTCCGGGTGATCAGTCTGTTGTTTACTGATGGCTGCGTGAAGTTCTTTCATAGCAAGCTTGGCATCAGCATCCGGGGGAATATAGGCTGCAGTGATTTCCTATTTGTAGTGGAGATGAGTGGTACCCGGTGGGGTCTTCTGCTGTTGTAGCCCATCCGCCTCAAGGTTGTGCGTGTTGTGGCTTCACAAATGCTTTGCTGCATACCTCGGTTGTGACGAGTGGTTATTTCAGTCAAAGTTGCTCTTCTATCAGCTTGAATCAGTCGGCCCATTCTCCTCTGACCTCTAGCATCAACAAGACATTTTCGCCCCTCAGGACTGCCGCATACTGGATGTTTTTCCCTTTTCACACCATTCTTTGTAAACCCTAGAAATGGTTGTGCGTGAAAATCCCAGAAACTGAGCAGATTGTGAAATACTCAGACCGGCCCGTCTGGCACCAACAACCAATCCAAAATTGCTTAAATCACCCTTCTTTCCCATTCTGACATTCAGTTTGGAGTTCAGGAGATTGTCTTGACCAGGACCACACCCCTAAATGCATTGAAGCAACTGCCATGTGATTGAAAAAAAAAAAAAAAAAAAAAATTCCTGTGTGTTCTGTGTTAGATTAACTGACACTTGTTACAGCACTTGCATACTGTAGCCTCTGACTGTTGTAGTTGCTTCTATTGCTCTCATTTGTAAGTCGCTTTGGATAAAAGCGTCTGCTAAATGACTAAATGTAAATGTAAATGTAATGGTTGATTAGATAATTGCATTAATGAGAAATTGAACAGGTGTTCCTAATAATCCTTTAGGTGAGTGTATATATATAACAAATTATTTGCAAATATCACGTAAGTTTGGAACGACATGAGGGTGAGCCCAAATGATTTTTGGGTGAGCTTTCCCTTTAAATATGCTTGAGTGGATTTGTTAAATTAAAGGGATTGTCATTCGTCTACATGCCATTTACAACAAAAGAAAAAAACTCACATTAGAATAATTCCAACTATCAGCCTGAAAAAGTATTTACAAACCGTCTGTACTATATTGTATATTACACAATGATTCTCATTCATAAACCACATTTCTGTGCAAATTGTTCCTAAAGTCATTTTTAATAGGAATGGTTTTACAAACAATATACACACAAATGTGCTTGTGAATGAGGCCCATTTGTATGATTTTGTATCTTGTATGTTGAATATTATATAAAGCATAATGTAGCACATGGATATGCTGCATAGCTGTATCCAAAAGTTTGCAGTAATGCAGCATTAAAGATCAATTCTCTTCTATTCTATTGATGGCTGCAGATAAACTCTGACAGGGTTCATATAAAACAAAGATATTGATTTAGTTTTGTTCACAGGCTCTTCATCCACACAGACACGGGCACACACACACCGACACGGACACGCACAGACACACACACCATTTTCCTTAATAACTGTGTGTTTCTTGTCAGAGAGGACTCATTACAGAGTGTCATTTTAAAGAGCTCTTTTAAATTCACGCTGTCCCGCCTGATTCACTCTCAGGCTTTGATTAGATGAAATACAGTCAGTCCTGCATCACTAATGACGGGGAACGACGTCCGAAACACCAACACAAATGTGCGAAATGACACATTCAGTGTGAGGCATTTAGATTTGAATCTCTTTCTGCAGAACATGTTAATGCCTTGATGCCCATCAACAGTATTGAACAGCATCGATCGACATTCCCTGAAAGTCCAGACAATCACAGCTGAAAGAAGCTCGAAGTGGGAGCCCGCTTTCTAGGTGGTCGTTTATGGTATGTGGACCTGGTTTCACCCTGGTAGGCAGGCTTGCTTAAGCTAGTAAGGGCTGGTAGATAATCTTAGACCTGAAAAGTAATCTGCTTCAGTGTTTGACAAACCAGCATGATCACTTTGAGGAATATTGCAGGTTTAGTTCAAGTTCAGCTCAATCAAGAGCATTTGATTCACGTGTTCACTCATGATGGGGGAGAAGAGAGAGTGAGCCAATCAGCAGTAGAGGGCGTGTCCACTCATGATGGGGGAGAAGAGAGAGTGAGCCAATCAGCAGTAGAGGGCGTGTCCACTCGTGATGGGGGAGAAGAGAGAGTGAGCCAATCAGCAGTAGAGGGCGTGTCCACTTATGATGGGGGAAGAGAGAGAGTGAACCAATCAGCAGTAGAGGGCGTGTCCACTCATGATGGGGGAGGAGAGAGTGTGAGCCAATCAGCAGTAGAGGGCGTGTCCACTCATGATGGGGGAGGAGAGAGTGTGAGCCAATCAGCAGTAGAGGGCGTGTCGACTCATGATGGGGAGGAGAGAGTGTGAGCCAATCAGCAGTAGAGGGCGTGTCCACTCATGATGGGGGAAGAGAGAGTGTGAGCCAATCAGAGGTAGAGGGCGTGTCCACTCATGATGGGAGAGGAGAGAGAGTGAGCCAATCAGCAGTAGAGGGCGTGTACACATGATGGGAGAGGAGAGAGTGTGAGCCAATCAGCAGTAGAGGGCGTGTCCACTCATGATGGGGAGGAGAGAGTGTGAGCCAATCAGCAGTAGAGGGCGTGTCCACTCATGATGGGGGAAGAGAGAGTGTGAGCCAATCAGAGGTAGAGGGCGTGTCCACTCATGATGGGGGAGGAGAGAGAGTGAGCCAATCAGCAGTAGAGGGCGTGTCCACTCATGATGGGGGAGGAGAGAGAGTGAGCCAATCAGCAGTAGAGGGCGTGTCCACTCATGATGGGGGAGGAGAGAGAGTGAGCCAATCAGCAGTAGAGGGCGTGTCCACTCATGATGGGGGAGGAGAGAGAGTGAGCCAATCAGCAGTAGAGGGCGTGTCCACTCATGATGGGGGAGGAGAGAGAGTGAGCCAATCAGCAGTAGAGGGCTTGTCCACTCATGATGGGGGAGGAGAGAGAGTGAGCCAATCAGCAGTAGAGGGCGTGTCCACTCATGATGGGGGAGGAGAGAGAGAGAACCAATCAGCAGCAGAGGGCGTGTCTAGGTCTAAGGATATTTTCAAGATTTTAAACTTTCAGGATTATAAACGTTCTAAGGATATTTTCAATACATTTAAGAGCACTACAGTCTCTGAACAAATGACACGTCAGTTTAACACAAAGAATAAAAGCAGTTACTTTTTTGCCCATTCTAATTTGAATTGTCAGTCTATTAACTTAGATCATTGTCTTCTGTGTATCAGAATAATATCCATTGTGTCATTGCGGTCGTGATCAGATGAAATATATGCGCATACACGCTGCTGGTGCATGTTTAGATCACTAGAGTATATTAAATATGTCCATAAAAAACGTTAACTCGCTCGCTCCGGTCTGAATGATCCATGTGGTGAGCGTTGTTAATCTCACCGCTCTCTTGAGTTGAGACTGAATCCGAAATCGCCCCCTATTCACTCAAATAGGGCATTATTTGAGGGGACAGCCATTTGTAGTGGTGTCCGAAAGTGGACGTTATCGAGTGCACTCATTAAATCCCATAATAACGAGTGTACAGCCAATGTACACTCAACAGCTGTTCGACTTCACTCGTTTTCATTCACTCCTTAAAGTGAACTTTACTAGTGCACTAACGTAGGGAATAGTGAATGAGGCTTTAGGGGGCTACTAAAGGGGGCATCTATCACTAATTGATGTATTATTTTGCTTTGCCACAGCTATAATAAAGAGGCATCCACTCTTGCATTGCGTGTTCTTGCATTTTGGGGGCGGAGCAATGAAGGGAGGGGTGTGTTTGTTTGGGTTGATTTCAAACTCCAACATTTCTCAGAAATCGCTTACCGCACCTTCAAGTTGAAATATTGGATATAACTTTATAATAGCAGTTCTAGCACAACAAAACAAGTCAAAAAGTAACGAAAGGTTTCTGCATTGACTAAACGGAGAACATTTGTACTGGATCAATCAAAAATGTACCGGAGCAGGAACACACAGATTTGATCTGAGAGAAAAATCTGCCAATATTTCTCCTCTTTGAGTCAAAGGTGCCGGAATGCCGTTCCGAATCGTTACAGCTCAATCGAAGTCAGAATATTCCTTTAAGCTGGTGTGACCCGGGTTTGTTCCGGCAGGGATGCGGTTCACAGAGCCGATAGTCTTCCTGCCAATCCATCAGGGAGTTTGTGTAGTGGAAATTGAACTATGCATTCGGCTCAAATATGGAAAGACTCTTTATATCACAACGTCATCCATCAACGAGCTTCCTGTCTGTGATGTTAGCTGTATCATCGTCTCTCTATGCATCTGGAAATGGAGCACAACCACACCCCCTCCTTTCTTTTTCCTCTTTAACACTGGCTTCCATGGATCACACACAAAGACGCACTTAGCTCCGTTTTCACCAACAGTTTTTTGTCTCTCTCAGTCAAGCTCATGAATCGTGTTCTGTCTCCAGGCGTCTGCTGAATGCCGCACACTCATCGTCTCCTGAAACACAAACCCTCGGCTGAGATCACATGACCTCTGCAACTCCACCGCCTCTACATGGCTCTTTTCCTGTCTTCAGAACACAAACCCCAGCTCGCTTTCTATTTTAGTCGCTGCCGATTGATCTGAATGATTCAGAGAGGAGAATCAACAACGTAAATCAATTCTACAGAACCACAGAACACACACTTACACACTTCATAGGCATCTACACTGGGCCTCAATGCACTGGGCCTCTTTCACCATTAGAATATAATATAATACGCACTACAGTGTTCATCAGTAACAAAATTACTCACAAAAACGTTAAATCAAAGTTTTTTTGTTTTATTTCCGATATCAAAGACAAAGCGAAAAATTCAATGATTTGAATTAAAAAATAATGCTGAAGAAGATATGACGAGAAATATTAATATATAAACAATAAATATTAACAATGCACAAAATTTTTTGACCGAGAATAATAGTTTGAAATAATACAATCAATTAATTAAAAAAAATTTATTATATAAAATGTCAGAATATCTATCTATCTATCTATCTATCTATCTATCTATCTATCTATCTATCTATCTATCTATCTATCTATCTATCTATCTATCTATCTATCTATCTATCTATCTATCTATCTATCTGTCCGTCCGTCCGTCCGTCCGTCAATACATCTATCTATCTATCTATCTATCTATCTATCTATCTATCTATCTATCTATCTATCTATCTATCTATCTATCTATCTATCCATCTATCCATCCATCCATCCATCCATCCATCCATCCATCCATCCATCCATCTATCTATCTATCTATCTATCTATCTATCTATCTATCTATCTATCTATCTATCTATCTATATCTATCTATCTATATTTCTTGTCATGTCTTCATCAGCTTTATTTTTTACTTAAAATCATAAATTTTTTCGGATATAAAAAAAAAGTATGAAAAATAACACTATGTTGTCCAGTAATGTAAATGCAAATACATGATTAATACTAATATTTATTAACAACAAATATTAACATGTTTATTATTAATATACACTACAGCTTAAAATTTGGGGTTTGGTACATTTACATTTAATTCAGCAAGGACACTTTTCAAAAGAGACAGTAAAGACTAAATCTATTTCAAATAAATGCTTTTCTTTTGAACGTTTTTCCTCAAAACTATTACACATTGATAATAATCAGAAATGTTTCATGAGCAGCAAACATTTTTACTGACCCCAAACTTTTGAATATTAGTGAGCATTAGAAAAGAACAAATGGCGGATGGCAACAGTTACTATGGCAGGATATGTCAATAATGTTTTACGGGCGGGGCTTAGCAAAGGTTGTGAAGGGGGAAGGAAAGATGCGACACACCCTCCCTCCTCATCTGAGATTCTCCTGGGAACATGAATTATCTGAGCTGATACTCTCGTGCAGATCTGGGCTAACTGCTGGTGCTATCGGCATATTTAACTCACACAGTAAATCCAACAGGACCGCTGATGAATAAACAAATCCAATTAAACAAAGCGTTAGCCTGGGAATGCTTACCTCAGCCTCTTCAACACACCTTGATCGGAGCTTTAAGCAGCATTACTGCAAGACTCGACTGTCCTGAAGAATTTATGACCACTCTGAATTCAGCTCACAAACGCCCATCGCCTCGAAAATACACACAAACACACGTATACATACACACTACAGTGTACACTCACACACATACATGCACACACACACACACACACACACAAACCTGATGGGTGTTGCCATCTCATTCAGCAAGCAAAACCAGCTGCTGAGCTTCCATCGATCTACTGGCCTGAGAAGAATACTGATTACACACACACACACACACACACACACACACTCTGAACTCTGGTCCCCAACACAAGGAGACACAAACTCGAAAATACTCGGCTATAACTATTTAAGTACTTACACTCTCTGCCTTAGATTTGCATGCTAAGAGAAGCCCCGCCCACAGACATAATAGAAGCTCCACATTAACAATACAATATAATACTGCCTTCAGTGACCAAACAAGCACTATCAAATTACAATACAAGCACCGCCCACGTCAACACATCAAGCTCCGCCCACAATAACACACCAAGCTCCGCCCACACTCACAATCGATTCATACATTTTGCTATGATGATAGTGCACTGGAGGTTAAAGGTGGGGTAAGTGCTTTCTGGTGTCTGGTGCTTTCAGACATTTTCCACATTTGTTTTTTATCTGCCATCTCTCTCTTTCTTTCGTCGCTCGGCTAATGTCCATCATTAGTTGACACGCCCCTTTCTGCTGATTGGCTATGAGTTCGTTTTGGTATTCGGCCCGAGACACTTTTCTAAAGCAGTTTTGAAATACCACTTACCCCACCTTTAAAGCAAACCATATCACTTATAAAGACTAAACAAATCTATCTATCTATCTATCTATCTATCTATCTATCTATCTATCTATCTATCTATCTATTAGGGGTGTAACGGTACACAAAACTGACGGTTCGGTACGTACCTCGGTTTTGAAGTCACGGTTCGGTACGGATTCGGTACAGCAGTTTTACAAAATTGCTTTTTATTCATTTTTATTCAACAGTGGTTTAATGAAAAAAATGGTGTCTGTCCTTAAATGAATTCAGTTATAACTAAAAGTTTCTTAAAGATAATGCTGTAAACTATATAGGGAGCCCTTACTTGCATATTGCTATTAAAGATTAACAACAGAGCCCAAACTATTAGCCTAAATTCAGTCACTAACAGGCTAAGTAGTAGGCTATATAATGAATATAGGCTAATATAATGAATATATAGGCTAATATAGTGCATGTATTCAGTGAAAGAGTTAATCTCTCTAGTGAACTCAGCTGTGGACACTGAATGACTTCTGAGGTAAACGAATTCTACACGACATTGTTTACAAGCTGTTTTATTGTCTTTCCGCGGTTGAAACACCGATGGAGCGATTACACAACATATGATACGTTTCAGTAAGTTGTAATGTATCCTCAACATACCTTAAGATATTAATTTATGTTTATTCTTTAGAAGAGATGATCGCGTTCACTCAAGCGCGCCGCGCGCTGCCGCTTGAAGTTGAACTGATACGCCGCATTCACACGGGGCTTCGGCGTCAACGCTTGACGGAGGGCGTGGCTGAAGCTTGGTGCCGACGCGACCGTCATAGTGACAACAGCTAATCACATACTTGCTGCTTGGACCACAACACAACACAAAAAAAGCGCCTTTTTTGACAGCTAGTCTGTGAGACTATTTTGTGTATGAAAACTGATCACTTTAATATTTGATTCCTCATTTGGCTGGGGGATAGCGCCTATTTGAACCACACATGATATGATATGCTGCCTCTCATTCAATGATAAACAGAGTACACGGACAGAATACAAGCATACATTCCAGATTCTCCAACCGTCTCTGCCACCTCCTTCCAGGCCTGGTCTCTCCAGTTTGTGTCCCGGTATGTAAATAATAATGTGTTGTAGTAAAGATTACCCAACGCAATTATTAGCTTTTCCTCCATTTTAGATCGTTCTTCACTCTTCATTCACTCTTCATTCACCGGTGTTTTAAACGAACGCGATTGGCTAGCGTCTGCTCTAGGATATTTGCATAGGGTGCTCTGATTGGATGACGCCTGCGTTGGCGCTTGAAAAGTTGAGAAATCTTCAACTTTTGCCGCTTGCAACGCGAGTGAAGCACCGCGACGGAACCCACAATTCAGTTCGGCAACGCATGACGTCACCCATTCAAAGTCAACGAGAAGCGTTGACGCCGACGCCCCGTGTGAATGCGGCGATACGCGTCTATCAGTCATGTCACATTGTAGAGCGTTAAAACGCCATTTATCGTTTGAATTTCGTGATAAAATGGACTGAATACTCAATATGTTCATATGGGGACTCGGATTGAAGTGTGTTCCGCGTTTTAAACAAGCCGACTGTTAACTGTTAAAGATTGCATTCATATCTGAATCATTGCATCTATCTATCTATCTGGCCGTCCGTCCGTCCGTCTTATTTGCAATTTGGATTATTTATTCATTTATTAAAAAATATTATAATAGATTTTTTTTGTAATAAAATTTCAAAATCAAAATGTACCTTAGTTTTTATTTATAATAATAATAATAATAATAATAATAATAATAATAATAATAAAAATAATACTGTATTTTATTTATATTATTATTTTATATTATTTATTTATTAATTAAAAATGAATATGATAATATATATATATGATTACGCCCAAAATCAAAATTACTATGTAGGTTTTGTGTTAATAAAATAATTCTCAGCTGCATCATGTAATCTGAGGCAGGTTATTTATTGCCTATATGATATTGATTATGTTTTTATAAAAGTTCAAATTCTGGTATTGACTCAATCCTACCACCCAGTCACAATACAGGCACTGCCCACAGACAGACGCAAAAACTCACATCCACAACACGAGCACCACCCACAACCCAGGCTCCGCCGCACGACTACCTGACATTTCCAAGTTGTTCCCATAGAGTCTTCCATTGTGATTAACATTTACTCAGCAGGCCTAGAGCATCTTCTCCCTGCAACACTAATGAGCTCTACTGGCTCGTTACTGCCAATTCATTTCCAGAACATCCTCCGAGTCATCATAAAAACATGAATCCAGCGTTCATGTATCATACATAAATGCAGTTTCATGTCGCTTTATGGAGACGTCTTGAACTGGACGTAATGTCTTTTTAAAGCGTATGATGCTGCAGCATTAAACATTTGCTGGAGAATACCACTAATGTAACAATGAAGGGAGGAAGAGTCCTTTGACAACGCACAGGCAAAAATCCCGATTTTCAAAATAATTTAATTTGGATGCACCATCCCTGACTGTTCGCTAAACAGACAGCAATTTAAATTTCAGGAAACTAATGCAAAACTAATGGATAAAATAATAGTTATTCAGAGGGGCTTTTCTCCTGGGCAAAAAGCATTTCATTTAAAGATTATGGTAAGCTGCTCTATTTCTCTCTCGCTCTGACAATGAGACTGTAAGTGACTTTAAAGAGCCAGGGGTAAATGAGCATGTGTGTGTGATACAGAAAGTAATCAGCCAGCCAGCCAGCCATAGAACACAATGGCACAAACTCCTCCCCTTCGCACGCCCCTCCCGCTCATCTGCATAACGGCCCAGTCCAAATGCTAATCTTTTAACATACTTTCCATTCTAAAAGTTTGTGTACATAAGAATATCAAAATCTGCAGACACTAATTAAATATATAAAACCTTAAAGGGACAGTTCAACCTAAATTAAAATTCTGTCATCATTTACTACAATGAATTGCACTATTACAATGAATCTTTTCAGTTTATAAGTGAAGTAGTCTGATTCGTGGATGATTCATTATTTTGAACAAGTTTTTTGTGTTTTCAAATGATTTCATATATATATATTTTTATTTTTTATTTTAGATTAAACTTTAAAAGTAGAACTGCTGATTCTGATCAATGTCTGATTCGTGAATGATTCATTCTTTTGAACAAATCTTTTCCATGAGTCATTTGATTCAGTTCACAAAACCAGTCATTCATTCACAAACTGAACTGATTTTTCCGGGTCGACTCACTGAATCCGATAGCAGTGATTAACAACTTGAATTTTGGTCAAAGTTACACTCTTGAATATATTTTTTGGCATTGATGGTTCCAGAAAAATCTTAAACATCCATGGAACCTTTCCATTGCACAAAAGGTTCTCTATAGTGGAAAACGTTTTTTTTTTGGATTATTAAAATGTTCTTCACACTAAGAAAAACATGGTTCTTTTAAAAGTGTAACTTTGCCGATTTTCCACCCGTTTTGTATTGTTACAATGTTGGTAACTTCTGCATTTTTGTATCCCCGCCCACGGACAGTCAGATCGGCAGAGGGTTATAAACAGAACAGTTATTAAGAGTAGGTCTATCACTGAAACTTGTATCTTACTTTATGTCTTCAAACAGTATTATGATAAAAATAGAACACTATAGCAACAGCGTTCTTACCTATACGGAACTGACAGAACGGCAGTTTCTTTCAGTTTTTGGCCTAAAACGCAGTGTTCAGGGTCATTCAGTTTTAAGTGTTGACTACAAACACAGGTTTTTCAGATTTTCTGTTGCACTGTTCTCTCCGTATTTATGATTCTTTGCAGTCTTTAGCCACTGCCTACTATTGATGGGCGTATTGATATGAAGTATCGATATATCGATCCTGATGTGAGCATCGAAAAGTATCGATACTGAAATAAAAATATCGATACTACGTTTTTTTTTGTACGTTTTTTTTAATATATATATAAAAAAAGATATAATGCATACAATACGAATAATGTTACTGAATAGTTGTGTAGTATAGGGCTATTTTCATGCTCATCTGAACCATGATCTGAACGAACGCACGCAAAAGCTGTAAGACAGAACCAGTCAATCACAGAGAGAGCGTTCGCTCAATGATGACACTGTATTCTGTAACATATAGATCCACTGGAGGCAAATGTTCAGAACCCATGTGCAGCATTTATTTATCCAAACATAAATCCTAACATAACTCAAAACTTGGCAAAACAACAAACAAAACTTGGCTTGACAATAAACTTGGCTTGATTAAACATAACAGACTTGAGAACCCTCACCACCAACGGGTACAACGTTAATAACAGACAAAGACACATGGCAAACATGAGGGCTAAAATACACACACAGACTAATGACAAGACAAGTGACACCTGTGAACAGTGATGAGACAATGAACCAATGACAGGACAAGACACAAGATCACATGAGGGCATGGGATTCACATGACACTGAAACATGACAAAACCAGGAAGTGCATGACAAGACTGTGAACAAGACACTAAAACAAAGCAAGAACATGATAAACTAAAACATGAACCAAGAACAATGAACATGAACCAACACCAAGACACCATGTGACATATTCAAACAGAGCTGCGTTTCCCAAAAGTATCATAAGAAACCATTGATGCTTTTGGAAACGCAGCTCTGAACAATGCTCATCAGAAGACAAAAAACATATGTTTGAGTTATTTCACAATAAACAAATAGAAATTGTAGCCTACATAGTGCAGTTAAACTCTTTAAATGTAATGTTAAAAGCTGATATTGATCATGTTCTATTCTGTAACTAATGTTAATATAAATCATGTCAGAATAAAAAGGTTGCATTTTATGGGTGCAACGTCCTGTCACTGGCAGTCCCTTATGAAAATGAACCATGGTTTATTTTTACAACAGTGACCGTAGTTCAACTATTTTTAAATTTTCATGGTTACCACTACAAGTAAACATATTTGAACCATGTGTAAACTTTTAAGGCATATTGAATGTTAAAATACCTTTCAAATATAATGTTAAGTGGTTATCTTTACCCATTTTACTCTTTTTTTAAAAAAATCATTTAATAAATGTAATAATTAAAAAGTTAAATTTAGAAGTATCGTATCGGTATCGATACTGGCCTTGAAAGTATCGGTATCGAAAACAAAACAAGTGGTATCGCCCATCCCTACTACAACCGAGTGTGCCGCACAAATCCTGAAAAGTGAAGGCAAAACGTTTTGAACCAGTATAGGTCAGAAACCCCGCCCTCTCATTGTAATCGAATGGGACATGAGACAAACTAAACAATCAAATTACACTTCAAATATTTTTTTCCAAAGATAGTTTAGGTACTTTTTATCATGCTGATGTAAGTTCAAGTGTTTTTTTAAATAAGTTTGTTATTTGCTGCTATAAAAATAGGGGGTGTGACGTCATGATTGACAACTGAGATTGACAGATTCTCTGAGTGAAGTTGTAACGAGTAATCAAACGAATGACTGTTTCTCCCGTTACAACGCCGTTAGCGTTACTGAGGGAAAAAAATGCGGCGTTAGTCGCGTTACTATAATTGAGCTCACTGAAGCGCTTTTCATCCGAACAGGCTCTCTGTCAGTCGGACCTGCAACGTGTGTGTGTGTGTGTGTGTGCGCGCACCAGCCATGCGTGTTGGGGTGGGTGCGGTGGTACACATAACTGATGATGATTGGTGGGTGGGAGACAAGGTTGAAGTTGATAGGTTGAGTTCACACCTATTTTTTTCACGGTCTATGGTTCACACACACACACACACACACACACACACACACACACACACACACACACACACACACACACACACACACACACACACACACACACACACACACACACACACACACACACACACACACACACACACACACACACACACACACACACACACACACACACACACACACACACACCTATGACGCACACGCATATGCACATTCAGCGATGGTCCAAAGACTTCAAAGGTAGCTTTCGCAAATTGGAAGTATAAGCGATTTTCCCTCGTTGAGGTGAAAGGTAAGAATATTTATGTAACGTGCAACTTATGCCCAGGAAGAAAGAGTCTCTCCACGCCGGTGGCAAGTGATTCTGAAGCGCCTCACATCATCATATGCCACAAAATTAGAGGCTAAAAACCCAGGTGATAACGTGAGCTCCACTACCAAAGGAAAGTATAGTACTGATAATATTTACACAATATTTACACTATAGTAGGCCTACTGATAATATTTACAATAATGCATTGAATTTGATAGGTGTCTCTCACATTGTCCCACAGCAACATTACAATAGTGCAGATTAATGTACAATAATAATTTATTCTATTTAGTGTCCAATTCATTCATTTAACATATCTAATATTTGGGGCATCCAAGTTATTTGACATATTTGAACATTTGGAAAAAAACAAAAAAGTAACGCAGTAATTACTTTCCCTGGTAATTAGTTACTTTTATAATGATGTAACTCAGTTACTCACTCAGTTACTATTTGTAAGAAGTAACTAGTAACTATAACTAATTACTTTTTTAAAGTAACGTGCCCAACACTGGTTGTCACTAAGGGCACCAAATTTTCCAGGATTCTCGGGAGCAGATTGGAGCTTTAACTTTAATTTCTACATTTCCATAACTGTTTATTTCACACCAACATAAGATGTTCTGCAGTAAACTGTACTAAACGATTCTGCGAGAGTGGGGGCGGGGCCTTGATACCACGCCTCCACATCTGGCTCACTACTGCGCAGGATGCGCAAGATGTCAGCGCCACATTTTGGGACATTGGTGGCTTCACTCTTCTACACTGGAAGATGGAATGTGCGTCGTCCATCTTTTTTACAGTCTACAACGTGCTGGATTCTCACTGGAAACCAAAGTAATTCACTTGCGTTAAATGTTTACTCTTTGAATTCTTGCACCCAATTCTCTAAGTCGACACTAATGTGTCTAAAAGTTTGCTAAGAAGTATTTCATACTAAAGCAAGCCGGTATTTGACTCTGTTAAGCGTATTCATAGCAGTCTGGTGAGAGGGTCCTTGGACGGCAACATGCCCAGTGCATTATGGGTGTTGAAGTTTTCCAACCAATTTGGCGAAAGGAAGGACAACAGCCTTTTCTCTCTGTTTTCTCAATGCAGGCACAGTAGCACCGATTTCAAAAAGTTTTTCGCCTTTCTACTAGGGGTGTAACGATACACCAATGCCACGGTTCGGTTCATGTCACAGTTTTGGAGCCACAGTACGATTCGGTTCTGTTTGCTGTGGAGTCATGGTTCATGGCAGAGCACCAGCAATAATAACACTAGATTCACTTTTAACAAATTGACATCGTAAAGTTGCAAGCTCGTAGTTTCTCTTGCGCCTAATATACGCTACGAGCACAGTATAACGGCTGACAGGACAGAAAAAAACGGTTTTCTGAGGTGAGAGAGATTTTTTATTTTGTAACAAGCTACGCAAAATGACGATGTTGCTGGGACTCCAAGGTAGCATTTTGCCTGCCTGACTAAATGGGGAAACTGCTTATCTTTGCCCTTCCACCATGCAGCTTGAGCGATCGCCCAAGTCACGTGACATTCATTGGAAGACAAAAGTTAGTGTATACTTAGTAAATAATATTAAGTAAAAATACAGGTCTTATTAGTTGTTAAAAGTGTACTAATTACTATTTAATCTAATGTCAAGGAAGAAAAAAATTATTTTGTGGCATAAGGTGAAGTGAGAGATGGGCTGGGGCAGATGGCGGCGGGGCGCATTCGGTTCGACATGAGAGGATCGCGGTTCGAACCGTGGGTGGTGTATCGCGGTTTTTCGGTTCGGTTTGAATATCGTTACACCCCTACTTTCTACTGTATAGTAGTGTTGTCAAAAATATCGATATTTTGATATGTATCGATACTGAAATATCTGAAACAACACGATATTCCTTTTCTACAGTATTGATACCAGCTGCGCTCTCCTCTCCTCTCCTCTCCTCTCCGACCGACAGCGAGTTGACACGCACCCGCCTCTCATTCAGTCCGGTTAACCCTCTAAACACGGCGAACGCGTGTTCTGCTGGATTTTTCCTCATGACTGCGTGTTAGTGTTGGCGTGACAGGTCTACATTTCGCGCGGGATTGCATAACGTTAATTCTACTCATTCCAGCAGATTTCGCGCTCGCATCTGAAGTGCACACACATACCGTAATAAAGCCGCCTCTGCCATACAAGGGCAAAAATGAGCTCCTTTTTCCAACTTATTAATGGTCAAATACACTCAAAATATGTCTCAATGTCCATCTTGGTGAGTATTAACGTAAACACAGTTGTAAACAGTTCAGGAAGAATGAGTAACAGGAGTGTTTGGGATCCATGCGTGCATCAGGTCATTAAGGGACAGCAGTTGTTTATTATTCAAACTACAAAAAGACAAACGATCACTTACTGCTCTTGACTGATTAACTTGTGTAACTCTTATGGATTAATCTGTATTTCATTTTTTATAATGAAGATTATCCAATGTTATTTTAAATTTGATTACTTTTTTTTTTAGTTCAGTTTCTTACCTGAATACTGTTAGACCTACCTGAAAAAATAAAGCAGTCTATTTAATTTGTCTCTTTATTCTATTGTATTTATTTGTGCTATTGTTAGTCATTTGTTTATTTGTTCTTATTTTATTACTGTTTACTCGTCATTTTAAATTCAATTTGCAAGCTTCCTTGTGCTGTAGCTATTGCAACACAATTAGTTAGCAAATATTTGTGAGATAATTGTAATGGTAATTGATCAACGTTTATATATGAGAAAAACCTTAAAAGCTTAATCAAATAAAGTGATCTCTTCAGAAGAAATCGGACAAATAGATGGACAAAAAAAAGAAATTATATAAAAAATATCTATTTGCATGCAGCGATTTTTTCCCTGTGGTATCGAAAATGGTATCGAACATCGATACTTTTTTAGGTATCGTATCAAAGTTAGAAATTCCAGTATCGTGACAACACTACTGTATAGGCAGCCATGTTTTACTGAAAGCCCATTTTGCCAGCGGTGAAGTAAAAGAACTGTACACTGAAAGGTACTTTGAGGAACCCAAAATGGCTCTTTGATGAAATCACAGCAGAAACCCCCCCTTTTGGAAGCTTTATTTTTATACGTGTAAAATTACAACAGAACACTCACTGATATAGTACACAAATCGAATGGAACACTTTTACAATGCTTTCGCATCCCTTTAGTAAAGTTGGAAAGCTTTGCTTTTTTTGTGTTCCACCTTTAGTGCCCCACAAAAGAAAGATGTATAGGTTTAGAACGACATTGGGGTGAGTAAACAATGACAGAATTTACATTTACTGGTAAAGTATTACATGTAAATGACCCCTTTCTCCCTGAGGATTGGTGATTGCAGTCAGATGCTGGGTACCCTGGGAGTTGGGGAATAGAAAAATAACACACGGTCACCTTGTTGGCTATACAGATGAAATCACATCACACTGTGCTGCAAACGTGTTCATCAAGAAGCCCAGTCACACAGCTTGAGTTTAAAGCCAGATAGCATCTACCATCAAATAAACCATACGAATCAGAGAGATTCACCCAGGCCCTGACGCAATGACATCGGTCGTACCTATTTGTCCATCATATTATTTGCACACTGGAGTAATGAAAGTGATTTCCGTTGACACAAAGCGAATTGATTCTCCGCCGGTGCCTTTATTGCACCATGAGTGCCGTCGATCACACTGATTACATTTGCAAAACCAGCGATCACAATGAAACGCACATTATTTTTTTTTTGCCATTGGAGAGCGTAAATGCACAGAGTCAAACGTTTACATGACGGTGAGCACATTGTAATGTCAAGCCTGCTTTTTACAAATGCCCAGGTGGGCGTAACAAATGGCGAGTGCACTCTGCGTTCCAAGTTTTATGTGTACGCAACGTTTATTCACAAGGCCCCTGAATTCATAGCTCGCACCGAGGAAGTGATATTTGGACCAGTATTTCTGTGGGAAATCTCTCAGCTCCTGTGAGATTTATATGAAGAACTAATCCAACAGCAGCAGACATAACGGATAACCCACACACACACAACCCAATATAGCTAGAGCCAGCTGGGTTTAAATTGCCCAGACTGATTTAATATTCTGTGTGGACAGAGATACCACAGCACCTGCCATCAAATCCTCACTTCCAAATCATATCAATTCAGAAATCAACTTCACTGAATGGCACAGTACTTATTAAAGACAGCTGCTCATTCTAGAGTACTCCAACCAGCCTTTTAGATGATTCTACTCCATTTCCCAACCGCTCCAAAGCCTTTGTGCATGGATCTCCACTAGCATCAACATTCGTAACCATCATTTTTCATAATTTTATGAACTTTCTAAAAACGTCTCTCATCCTTTTATGTCAAATACTTCATATTGCCAAACACAAATTCACATGACTGAGATAATTAGCCTACCTCTTACCCAAAAATGTTATATCAACAACTCATATTTTATGCATTGATATGAATGGCTTAAATTGAATTCTACAGTAGAACCTACACTTCTAAAAATAATTTTTTTTTACTGGCACATTGTCCCACGGTTCCATAAAGAACCACAAAAGGTCATTCATAGTGGTTCTTTAGCTTTTAAATGTTCACACTATAGACAAAATGGTTCTTTCTATGCATTAAAAGGTTCGTTGGGGAACCAAAATTGACATTATATGGAAAACCCCCATTTTGGAACCTTTATTTTTAAGAGTGCATGTCAAACTGTATTACAAATCAGGTTATAGAATATCAAATATATTTGATATAGCCTATCACACACACACACACACACACACACACACACACACACACACACACACACACACACACACACACACACACACACACACACACACACACACACACACACACACACACACACACACACACACACACAATGTATACATATACATATGAAATATAAGAACATACAAGAGAATAATTCACTGATGTTACTTTCATTAATGCATAATATGTATTGCTAAATATATAATTATATATGTAAGATACATATAATCACATTTTGCCTATCACACACACACACACACACACACACACACACACACACACTCGCGCGCGCGGACACGCACGCGCACGCACACACACATTTAAATCTGAAGCGTTGTGAACTTACAGCATCATGTATCGCTGCAATAACACATACGCGGATATGTTCATCTTATAAAACGCGACGATCCGTCCAGAAAACTGCTGAAAGTGCTTATATCCGTCTATGATAAACCCGATCACAGAGGATCCCTCAAAGGCACATACAAATAAACTATCTTTATAGGATCACAGACATCATCATCATCTTCATCACCATCTTCATTTCTCGCTTGATCGATGAGCTCAAGGAGTCGCACAGATATTCTGATACCCTCCGTCTGTCCTATTAAAATCACAGCAGTGATTCGGTCTGCAGTCTGGACTCACCCAGCGCCGAATGAGAGCACCTCACACACACGCGCACAAGCGCGCGCGCACACACACACACACACACACATAAACGCGAGCGCGTCTCCAGTCCCGTTTATTCAGTCTCCGAAATGTCCATGAACGAATAAACTGCAGCGAAGCGCGCGGGTGAGAGAGATTCTCAGGCAAATACTGAGAGAAATGCATCTTCCTCACGACAGTTTACCACGAGAACCACATTTTCCGCCAAAATATCAGCAAGTAGGGTGAATTCATGGTGATAGAGACACTTTTTCCAAGCCATCTCAATGGCAAAAAGTGTCCCAATCACCATGAATTCACCAGTTATACTGTGAATAAATCGATACTGAATGTACTGTATAAGAGGTATGAGAAACCTATCGGACATTTTAATTAAGTTTTTTTAAGACTGACACCACCACGTACGGTTTCATTTTACTAACGGCACTACACACAGAGAAAAGGGTGTCAAAATTGTACCTTTAGGGGTACAACAGCTTGTTGCTGGGGAATCTTTGTACCTTTTTCATTCCTAAAGAGTGCATATTAGTGTAGCCTACAAATACGTAGCTTAAGGTACTACTATGAACCTTTTTGTGGTATAAAAAAGGTACAAAGATGTCCTTTTAAGGGTACTGCCCCAGCTGTTGTAGGCTACCCCTAAAGGTACAATTTTGACACCCTTTTTCTCTGTGTATGGTATTTTGACGCCTTTTAAACCACAATCCATATAGCGGCGAACATGGGAGATCTCTCCCAAAAATGACTTATATCACCATATAGATCAAAAACCTGTATGACTTTCTTTCTTCTATAGTACACAAAAGGAAAAAGAGTCTTAGTGGGTTTTTTTGTCCATACTTGGACAAAGCAATGACAATGTCAAAGATGTCTGAGGTAAAATTTTCTGAATGAAGGAGTGAATTCATATTTTTATGCGATGAATATCAAAGTACTATGGTATTGCCTTCTTAAACCCTCTTTGTACCAATGTACCGACCATTTTTATAAGGGAAATGTTCAGAATAATCTTTCTTTTTGCTGTTGTTGACTGTAGTACCGCGCATGAGGTCATGGGGGCACTGTTGCTCTCACTCAGACTACTGTTGCCTAAAAAACCATTTTCCGGGCACCTTAAGCATCTGCCTGAAGAAGCTGTTTGAACACAATAGCTGTGAGCAGCATAAACAAACGGCCTCCCATGACATAACAGCTGTCTGTTTAAATTCATAGGGGTCAGTGCACATCACACGCACCCATAACTGCATTCGGTAAATGGGCGGCCCAGGATTTTCAGCTCCTCTCGGCGTGATAAATCAGATTAAAGCTGCGTACAGGAGATTTTCCAGACAGACGTACGCCTGGATCGATGGTCTTATTCGACTGGGCTGCATTAACAGATGACTTATGAGAGATTTCTGCAGACGCCACGGGTATATGCAGAGACTAAACCTACAGGATTGGAGTCACTTAACACTTTAAAATGTGTGTGTGTCACAGCTAACAACCCTCAAGTTCTCAAAGTGAACTTCCTGTCGTATGATGTTGAAACGGCATCATTTGAGAGGTTGAGAGATGTGTCCAGAGCCAGAAATGTCCAGTTTGCAAATGAATCGTTCTTTTTAATGAACTGGCTGAAGTTTGCGGCTCAAGTCAGCACAGATCGATAAGTTACTCAAACTCATTTTCAGACGTGTCTGACAGTCACTCCATCTCGAAATGAGACAATATCCAGGAGCATATGATCCTATCATGCCGGTTTTTGCCATCTCATTCAGTGCTCCAGTTAGTCCAACAGTACTGAACTGAGAACAGCCTTTCGGGCATGTCTGACATGCTTAGAACTGTGTGCCGAGGGTTTTATAATGGCAAATTTATGTTTATGTTGTTATAAAAGCATAAAGTATACAAATAAAAAGGTATTGGAACAGTGATCTGATAACAGTAGTTCTCGAGTCAACAGCATTACATAGCAGTTCTCTCTCGAGTCAAGTCAAGAGTCGGTTAATGGTTATAACAGTTCTCGAGTTACTGGTACACTGAACTGAGGAAACAGTTCTGACTCTGACCTGTCCTCGAACAACCAATGAGCTGCGGATGCGAGCATATTGAATGAGGGACGAAATTAAAGGTTTAGTTCACCCAAAAATGTAAATTAGCCCATGAATTACTCACCCTCAAGTCATCCTAGGTGTATATGACATTCTTCTTTCAGACGAATAAAATCGGAGTTATATTAAAAAAGTCCTGGCTAATCCAAGCATTATAATGGCATTGACTTGATGAGTCATTTTTGAAGTCCAGACGGCTCCAGGGGGTTAATAAAGGCCTTCTGAAGCGAAGCGATGCGTTTGTGTAAGAAAAATATTAATATTTAAAACTTTATAGACTAAAATAGCTTCCGGCGGATTGCCGTATGCATCGCTTTACGACGAAAGAGTAACCCTTGACCCTTGACGCATTGATGAACGCAGAAGCGCAGAGGATAGTGCAAAACAAAACGTAGCATCGGAGTTACTCTTTTAGCGCAAGTCAACTCGCGCACAGCTGACCACCGGAAGTTAGCTATTTTAGTCTATAAAGTTTTAAATATGGATATTTTTCTTACACAAACGCGCCACTTCGCTTCAGAAGGCCTTTATTAACCCCCTGGAGCCGTGTGGAGCAGTTATATGATGGATAGATACACTTTTATGGACTTCAAAAACGACCCATCAATTCACTGCCATTATAAAGCTTGGATTAGCCTTTTTTAATATAACTCCGAAAAGTCTGAAAGATGAATGTCATAAACACAAATTTCAGGAGTTGAAAAATCATGAGTTAGGCGAAAAAGGTGTGAAAGAGTTACATTTTTGGAGTTAATTTTTTAACTCTGACTTCAGTTTGTGTTATTGGATACTCCCTGGCTGTGTTGTATTTTGGGGTTCATTCATTGGTGTTCAGGAGCGTGTTTTAACACTACATCTGGAGTTACATTTTGAGAAGTGCACCCCGACATGGTTCTGCAGCACAAAGGAATACGGCTTGTGTACTTCGTCATGAGGTAGGTAAAAGTGTATATATATATACACTCACCTAAAGGATTATTAGGAACACCTGTTCAATTTCTCATTAATGCAATTATCTAATCAACCAATCACATGGCAGTTGCTTCAATGCATTTAGGGGTGTGGTCCTGGTCAAGATAACCTCCTGAACTCCAAACTGAATGTCAAAATGGGAAAGAAAGGTGATTTAAGCAATTTTGAGTGTGGCATGGTTGTTGGTGCCAGACGGGCCGGTCTGAGTATTTCACAATCTGCTCAGTTACTGGGGTTTTCACGCACAACCATTTCTAGGGTTTATAAAGAATGGTGTGAAAAGGGAAAAACATCCAGTATGCGGCAGTCCTGTGGGCGAAAATGCCTTGTTGATGCTAGAGGTCAGAGGAGAATGGGCCGACTGATTCAAGCTGATAGAAGAGCAACTTTGACTGAAATAACCACTCGTCACAACCGAGGTATGCAGCAAAGCATTTGTGAAGCCACAACACGCACAACCTTGAGGCGGATGGGCTACAACAGCAGAAGACCCCACCGGGTACCACTCATCTCCACTACAAATAGGAAAAAGAGGCTACAATTTGCACAAGCTCACCAAAATTGGACAATTGAAGACTGGAAAAATGTTGCCTGGTCTGATGAGTCTGGATTTCTGTTGAGACATTCAGATGGTAGAGTCAGAATTTGGCGTAAACAGAATGAGAACATGGATCCATCATGCCTTGTTACCACTGTGCAGGCTGGTGGTGGTGGTGTAATGGTGTGGGGGATGTTTTCTTGGCACACTTTAGGCCCCTTAGTGCCAATTGGGCATCGTTTAAATGCCACGGCCTACCTGAGCATTGTTTCTGACCATCTCCATCCCTTTATGACCACCATGTGCCCATCCTCTGATGGCTACTTCCAGCAGGATAATGCACAATGTCACAAAGCTCTAATCATTTCAAATTGGTTTCTTGAACATGAAAATGAGTTCACTGGACTAAAATGGCCCCCCCAGTCACCAGATCTCAACCCAATAGAGCATCTTTGGGATGTGGTGGAACGGGAGCTTCGTGCCCTGGATGTGCATCCCACAAATCTCCATCAACTGCAAGATGCTATCCTATCAATATGGGCCAACATTTCTAAAGAATGCTTTCAGCACCTTGTTGAATCAATGCCATGTAGAATTAAGGCAGTTCTGAAGGCGAAAGGGGGTCAAACACAGTATTAGTATGGTGTTCCTAATAATCCTTTAGGTGAGTGTATATATATATATATATATATATATATATATATATACAAAAAAACTATTTCAAAATGTTCTATATTTTCTGACTAACACGTTTTGTCGACAGTGGCAAACTTGGTGTTGAGCTAACATTAACTAACCATCTTTCCTTTCAATGTGTTTATGAAAGTGAGTGTTTTTGCCGTCAAATTGAAGTGGCGATGACTTGATGACATGAGGGTGAGTAAATCATGGGGTACTTTTCATTTTTGGGTGAACTAACCCTTTAAAGTTATGGTTTCTCATGGTTTATGTAAAAAGATGAGTTGATTAAGATTAGTTTATTCACTATATATGCTTCAGACATGTACAACGTCATTTTTTCACATCATTATTGGGTGCTTTAATAATAGAATTGCGAATATGTTTTGTGTGATTATGTAAACAAACTGATCTGATAGAACCAGTTAGCGGAAAAGAATCAGACTTCCCACCACTATTTTTTAGTGAATTTACAGCATAAATATTTTACACAAAATTATATATACAGTACCGGTCAAAAGTATTGAAACATTACTATTTTTATTGTTTTTGAAAGAAGACTCTTATGCTCATCAAGTCTAAATATATTTGATCAAAAATACAAAAAAACCTCTAATATTGTGAAATATTATTACAATTTTAAATAATGGTGATCTATTTTAATATACTTTAAAATATAATTTATTTCTATGATGCAAAGCTGAATTTTCATCAGGCATTTGAAACCATGCTAATAAGCGGATTTATTATCAATTTTGGAAATAGTTGTGCTGTTTAATATTCTTTATAACCTGTGATACTATCAAACCAGCATATCAGAATGATTTCTGAAGGATCATTTGACACTGAAGACTGATATATAAAGATATATAAATTACAATGTGCCTTTTCCTCAACATAAATCAGCATTCATTTTTCAAATGGTGTCATTTGAAGGTAGCCAATCATGATGTCTGTTGAAAATATATTCATTTTGGTTGATTAATTGTATGAAATGAAAACATTACACTATTAGAAAAAAGGTTTAATTGAGTTTGATATAGATTTTTAAAGATTTTCTTAAATGTTTAACTTTGTTTAACTTGGTTTAATTTCATGTTTTTTTCTAGTGATAGAATATGTCTACAAGCTGTTTAATTCATTACATTTAATCATAATGAAAAATTGAACGAATTAAAACTGAATCCGTAATGCGAACCTTCTACAGTATGTGAAGCACCTGCCAGGTTCTATTTAGAACTTTATCTTCTAGGAGTTTAGGAATCGGTAAATTATACACTGATATAAAAGCGGCTAGAAGACAAATGAGCCGCGACAGATGTTTCTCTAGTACACGCTTTCTGTCTTCCATTTGAAACACTCACAGCACTCAGAAAGAGAGTTAAGCTATATTCTTAAAATTCAACTTAAAGCATGTAAAACGGTTTTATTTACTCGCCAAAGCCCATTTCGACTCTCATTTGGTGCTCGATGTCTGTGTTGGTTTCTCCAGCTGATTCTTTGTGACTGGGGAAAATGAGACCGACAGGGATAGAGCCGTCTGCCAGGAGAAAACAAACATCAGAATGGCATCTTCCAAACCACATGATTTATTTCACAGTTAATGTTGGAACAGCATGACAAATCTGAATAGTTTGTAAGGCACAGGACGTCGTGATGAGGGCAGACGCATATTAGGCCTAATCTGACGTATGAGCGACACTTGATATGATCTACAAGTCCAGTGTGACACAAACTCTGTCTGCACACAGAACGGCTTTCAATTTCAGAATAATCCTGCTCTTTTGCTCTCTCCATCTCCGTCTCGCCTCTTTCCAGGGCTAGAAAGGTCAAAATGACGCACAGAACCCAACACAATACTCTCTAGTAGAGAAAGTAATGGCTTCTGCTGACAAAAAAAGACAGACTTTTGATTATTGTCCACATTGTGTCTTATGTTGGCCTGGTCTCGCATAGCCAGACTTTTGACTAGCAGCATAAACTATTCTGGCCAAGAACCTCCCATCTGACCGACCATCTGACCAACATGATAAGCAACCGCTATTCTTAAATAGTTGAATAATATGCAATCAAGGTTTCAATAATAAAATAATAATTAAAAAATACAATTAATAATAGAAAATTATTAATATAATGACGGTATTAGTCTGCTGGTAATGTTTAAATACTAAAATAGTATTAAATAATAATAACAATAATTCATATAATAACACAGTTGGTATGCTGGTAATGTTTAAATTGTAAAATAATATTTCAAAAACACTAAAAATAATACAAATTTACATAATGACATTGCAGTATCTGTATGCTGATAATGTTTGAATAATAAAAAAATTATCGCATCCAAAATAAAAGTTTGTTTACGTGTAAGTGTTTTATGCATAACTGTTTGTAAACAAAAACTATGTGAATTATTATTCTTAATGTTATTTTTATTTTAAATATATTTTTTTTACTATTTAAACATATCCAGCATATTATTATTTAATATTATTGCTAAATCGATTAATTGCGATTAATCACACCCAAAATAAAAGTTTGTGTTTACATAAATATGTGTGTGTGTGTGTACGGTGTATAATTATGTATATACAGTATAAATACACACACATGCATGTATATATGAAATAATTGCATGTATAAATATATTTTATATATAAATATATTTTTTTTCCCCTTAAACATATACATGCATGTGTGTGTATTTATACTGTATATACATAATTATACACCGTACACACACACACATATATATGCAAACACAAACTTTTATTCTGGGTGGGATTAATTGCAATTAATCGATTTGACAATAATATTAAATAATAATAATATGCTGGTTATGTTTAAATAGTAAAAAAAAATCTATTTAAAAAAAAAATAACATTAAAAATAATAATTCACATAGTTTTTGTTTACAAACAGTTATGCATTAAACACAATACTTCGATAATAATAATAATAATAATGTGTAGACTGCAATTTCTGTCCATCCAAAATTAATAAGTACTAAATGTAATTTAGAAAACTCTAGTTTAGCTACTAGGCATCTCAAACTAAATTCTGGTTATCTTTTAAAGATTTGAGGCCATTAAGCAAATTTGAGAAAGCAAAGGTCTTTCTCAGCAGTTTTATCAACTTCGTTTCCAGGAGTACTACAAAAACCTGCGTGAAGCAGCCAATCAGATTCAAGCTTGTCAGATCGAGGAAGCGAGGGAGGGGAGCGGAGAGAAATGGCTTGCCTCACTTTAGCTGGGCTCACACACAATACACTATGTTGAGATATTTCTCTTTGTATTACTGATGGCATTTCCCAGCCGCAGGCTGCAGTGCAGAGACAGCAATAGCTACTTTAAAAGATGTTTCCAGCACAGCACTCATCTCATCTGGAACCAACAAAATCTCATTCTCTTGTTCTGTATTCTCTTGCTATGCTGGTAACAATCATATCTATCTACCCACACTGACTTAGATCACACACACACACACACACACACACACACACACACACGGGCTGTCAGGATTACTAGCATCTAATTTTACGATCAACGGTTCATGGTCAGAGAAAAATAGATTGTTTGATTTTATTTTAAGGTAAATACACATTTCAGAACTATATTATATATTAACATAATGAGGGAAGTGAGTAAATCAAACCTCATCTTATGTCCACTTGAACAATAAACACATTTTTGTCCATTTATAATATTCTCAATAGATTTAGAACTACAATAGATTGATATATTTCACATTTCTGAAACATAATTAAACCACACCCACCCACACACAATGGCCACACCTCCAAACGCAATGGCCACACCCCAACACCAATGGCCACACCCCAACACCAATGGCCACACCCCAACACCAATGGCCACACCCCCAACACCAATGGCCACACCCCCAACACCAATGGTCACACAATGGTCACTCCCCCAACCACAATGGCCACACCCCAACACCAATGGCCACACCCCAACACCAATGGCCACACCCCAAAACCAACCCCAATGGTCACACCCCCAACCCCAATGGTCACACCCCCAACCCCAATGGTCACACCCCCAACCCCAATGGTCACACCCCCAACCCCAATGGTCACTCCCCCAACCACAATGGTCACACCCCCCAACCACAATGGTCACACCCCTCACCACAATGGTCACTCCCCCAACCACAATGGTCACTCCCCCAACCACAATGGTCATTCCCCCAACCACAATGGTCACTCCCCAAAACACAATGACCACTCCCCCAAAACACAATGGTCACTCCCCCAAACACAATGACCACTCCCCAAAACAAAATGACCACACCCCCAAACACATGGCCACTCCCTAAACATAATGGCCACACCCCCAAACACAATGGCCACTCCCCCAAAACACAATGGCCACAGTCCCAAACACAATGGCCACTCCTCTCAAACACAATGCACAGACATGACCAGATCAGCTGACATATTAACTTCAATTAATTTACATTAGCCAATTGAAAGCACAGACAATATATGATTCTTTTGTAAAATGAACAGGAAAGAGGAACAAACTGCACACATTCGTTTTATCAAGGTATAGTCACTGAATGGAAAAACCACTGAACTAGTTTTGGAGTGACCTGTTTTTCCTCTGTCTCTGAGGGCAGCAGTCAGGTTACAGAACATAATATGGAGAGTTTTGTGTCCGGAGAATCCAGTTCATATCCTGCCTCCAGACCTTTCAATGATTAAAACGATCTGAATAAAAGAAATCATACACTCTGAGTCTCAAAAGCACTTATTTCTCAGTCTTACATCACATGCTGTCAAACTGGAAGCCTTAGACAGTGCAGTGAATTGTTTCAGGAAATTCCGACAGAAGAACAAAATCCTTGTAACCTTTGACTGAGGGTCATGAGGTCATTGTTAGGGTTTGCATAATCAGTACTCACTGACTGCCCACGTACAAGCATAATATTCAGATTTTGCAGTTCATGAAACACATTTTCACCCAAAACATCAAAGGCAGCAGTTCTCTAAGGAATGTGCTCTGCATTCAAACCTTACAATAATGAAACCCTACAGCAAAAGAGTCACAAGACTGTAGTAATACATTATTAAACTCTGCTGCACTATTTTACAGCATTAAGTACTGAAAGTACTTCAATGAAACCCTACAGTACTGAAACCATACAGTGCAAAAATCGTATTGCATTGGGACTGTAAAGTACTGAAATATTGCAGTATTAAAACTGTACAGTACTTACATTTTACGGTGTTGAGACAGTAAAGTACTGAAAATTACAGTATTAAAACGCTACAGTACTGAAATCATAAAATACCAACATTTTATAATACTGACAATTTTACAGTACTAAAACTCTACAGTACTGAAATTTGAGACTGTGAAATACTGAAATATTACAGTATTAAAATGCTACAGTACTGACAATTTACAGTATTATGTAAAGTTCTGAAATATTACAGTATTAACACGCTAAAGTACTGAAATCATACAACAAAACTCTAATACTGAAATTTTACAGTGCTAAAATTCTGCAGTACTGACAATTTTCAGTATTGAGTATGTAAAGTACTGAAATATGACAATATTAATCACTACAGTACTGAAATCACACAACAATAAAACTAATATTGACATTTCACAGTGCTAAAACTCTACAGTACTGACATTTGAGACTGTGAACTACTGAAATATTACAGTATTAAAATGCTACAGTACTGAAATTACACAACAACAAAACTCTAATACTTAAATTTTACATGAGTAAAACTCCATAGTACTGACAATTTACAGTATTATTGAAGTACTGAAATATTACAGTATTAAAACTACAGGACTGAAATCATACAACAAAACTCTAATACTGAAATTTTACAGTGCTAAAATTCTACTGTACTGACAATTTACAGTATTGAGTTTGTAAAGTACTGAAATATGACAAACTTAAACACTACAGTCTTGAAATCATACAACAATAAAACTAATATTGACATTTTACAGTGCTAAAACTCTACAGTACTGACATTTGAGATTGTGAACTACTGAAATATTACAGTATTAAAACGCTACAGTACTGATTCATACAACAAAAATCTATAATCCAGACATTTTACAGTGCTAAATTCTACAGTACTGACATTTTACAGTATTGAGTATATAAAGTACTGAAATATTACAGTATTAAACACTACAGTACTGAAATCATACAACAATAAAACTAATACATACAATACTGACATTGAGAGTGTAAAGTACTGAAATACAGTATTATAATGCTTTAGTTCTGAAATCATAGAACAAAACTATAATACTGAAATTTTACATTGGTAAAACTTTATAGTACTGACAGTTTACAGTATTATGCAAAGAACTGAAATATTAAACGCTATAGTACTGAAATCATACAACAAAACTATAATTCAGAAATTGTACAGTGCTAAAATTCTAAAGTAATAGCATTTTACAGTAGTGAGTATGTAAAGTACTGAAATATTATGGAAATAAAACACTACAGTACTAAAATCATACAACAATAACACCAAATACTGACATTTTACGGTGCTAAAACTCTACAACACTGGCATTTGAGACTGTAAAGTACTGAAATATTACAGTATTGTAATGCTACAGTTCTGAACTGTACAACAACTCTATAACTCTATTGATATTTTACTGTAATGAGAATGCAAAGTACTGAAATATTACGAGGATTAAACGTATGATTACAGATAGCAACACCAAAACTCTATGATACTGAAAATTTACAGTACTAAAACTCTACAGTGCTGACATTTTACAGTATCGAGAAAGCAAAGTACTGAACTATTATGAGAATTAAACGTATGATTACAGATAGCAACACCAAAACTCTATAATACTGGACATGTACAGTGCTAAAACTCTACAGTACTGAAATTTTACAGTATTGAGAAAGCAAAGTACTGAACTATTACGAGAATTAAACTTATGATTACAGACAGCAACACCAAAACTCTATCATACTGAAAATGTACAGTGCTAAAACTCTACAGTACTGACAGTTTACAGTATTGAGAAAGCAAAGTACTGAAATATTATGAGAATTAAACGTATGATTACAGTACTATAGCAACACCAAAACTCTATAATACTGAACATGTACAGTGCTAAAACTCTACAGTACTGACATTTTACAGTATTGAGTAAGAAAATTACTGAAATATTACAGAAATTAAACGTATGATTACAGATAGCAACACCAAGAAAATCTCTAATACTGAAATTTTACAGTGCTAAAACTCTACAGTACTGACATTTTACAGTATTGAGAAAGCAAAGTACTGAACCATTATGAGAATTAAACGTATGATTATAGATAGCAACACCAAAACTCTATAATACTGAACATGTACAGTGCTAAAACTCTACAGTACTGACATTTTACAGTATTGAGAAAGCAAAGTACTGAAATATTACGAGGATTAAATGTATGATTACAGTACTATAGCAACACCAAAACTCTATAATACTGAAAATGTACAGTGCTAAAACTCTACAGTACTGACATTTTACAGTATTGAGAATGCAAAGAACTGAAATATTATGAGAATTAAACGTATGATTACAGATAGCAACACCAAAACTCTATAATACTGAAAATGTACAGTGCTAAAACTCTACAGTACAGACATTTTACAGTATTGAGAAAGCAAAGTACTGAACTATTATGAGAATTAAACGTATGATTACAGATAGCAACACCAAAACTCTATAATACTGAAAATGTACAGTGCTAAAACTCTACAGTACTGACATTTTACATTATTGAGAATGCAAAGAACTGAAATATTATGAGAATTAAACGTATGATTACAGATAGCAACACCAAAACTCTATAATACTGAAAATGTAGTGCTAGAACTCTACAGTACAGACATTTTACAGTATTGAGAAAGCAAAGTACTGAACTATTATGAGAATTAAACGTATGATTACAGATAGCAACACCAAAACTCTATCATACTGAAAATGTACAGTGCTAAAACTCTACAGTACTGACATTTTACAGTATTGAGAAAGCAAAGTACTGAACTATTATGATAATTAAATGTATGATTACAGATAGCAACACCAAAACTCTATAATACTGAACATGTACAGTGCTAAAACTCTACAGTACTGACATGTTACAGTATTGAGTAAGAAAAGTACTGAAATATTACAGAAATTAAACGTATGATTACAGATAGCAACACCAAGAAACTCTCTAATACTGAAATTTTACAGTGCTAAAACTCTACAGTACTGACATTTTACAGTATTATAGCACTGAAATTTGACAGAACTGCATAAACTACAGAAATGCATCCCTACGGTACTGAAACCTAAAGCAATAAAACCTTACAAAACCGAAACCCCATAGGGTTCTGAAATCTGACAGTAAATCCTACACTACTGAAATCTTACGAAGCTGAAATCTTACACTGCTTGTATTAAGTCCTCTTCAGCTTCAGTGTTGGGATAAGAATTGATCATGTACTGTAGCATCTGTGTGGAAACCAATAGTCTATTTTTATCCTGCATCTCAATTACGACTTCAGTAAACAGAATTGCCCAGATGAACACTCAAAGTGAGATCAATTATAAGCATTTAGCTTATGAACAAGGCAAATTAAGGAAATGCATGGCAGTAGAATATGGATGGGCAGCAGGGTTTGGATGCAGATCAGCTTGCAGTTTGGCCGAAAGTTTGGCGTATATGCCAAGACGTGTCACCACAATCTAATCCCTCTAAGAGAATAAACCAGCACAGGCTATTTTACAGCTCAATGACGTTATATTATTGCAAAGTCTAAGTATGCATGCGTGTGTGCATTCTCCTGTACCTTCTGAGTGGGTTCATAAATATGTAACGCTGGTACAATGATCCTGCTGTAAATGTGAGGATAGATTTTATTTTCACAAATTCTCTTCAAACATCTCTCGGAGAGATAGAGTCGCTATAATGCCGTGTACACAAATCAGATGCAGAACGTAGCTGAAAACATCAGCTGTTTCTCAGGAACAGATCAGCATTATAGAGCAGAGCTCTCAAATGACCAAATAGATACATTTTACAACTTCCGATTTTGTCTATATACATTTATTGGCAGTTATTGATGCATGGAAAGACCTTTTCAGAGTCGAACGACTCATCTCTCCCTCATACACGCACTGCTCTGCATGTTTAGTGGACTAATGATGCCTGCAATGAACTGTAATTTGCTCCTTCAAGATCAGGCAGGTAGCAGTCCTATTAAGAGACCAGAAGCATCACAAGCCGGCTTTGATGTAATGGTCAGGTATTTAAATTTATAAGGATGTGGCGTTCATCATCTGAAGGAGCATCGCCTCAACTAGCGCAGCCAATCTAGACGGCTTCCCTGATTAATAATGGAAGCCATCTAGTTGTCGCATTGACGTTCAATATATAGGGAATAATAAATGAGTGCTTATTTGTTGTCATCACAAAGTTTTATTTTTTTTTACGTTCAAATTCACCAACAGATAGCTAATACTTAATATTCACAGCTACCATTTGATAATACATAATATTATAATATTCTAAAGAAATCGGTGACTGAAATCATTGGTTTTTACCTCTCAGAATTTTATGAAACAAAAAAAGAATATTTTTCACATAATATTTCAATCATTTTCTTTAGTATAAAGACAATGCAAAATCAAATCAAATCATTTTGTTAATAATTTTCTATTTATTTGTATAGTAAATCACACTACATTTTTTCAGTCACCATGAAATAAAATATGGAATTTTTATTTTTCATGGAATATCGCAGTATTTATTATAAATTATGTATCTGTGCACATGCAAAAGCCATCATAATCTTTAATTAAAATAACTTCTCCCTCTTGCAGTGTCATCCCTTCTCTGATGATGTGTTTACTGGCACGAGGGCGGGGCAACCTGTCACTCACATGAGATCGACCAATAGCAAACCACAACCATCCAATCAATTCCCCATGGACAAAATCTAGCCCCGCCCTACATTTTTTCTTGTTCGAGAAGCCGCTTCACTCGGATTTAAGTCATGATAGGATAGAAAACACTATCACAACTTTCATTTTATGCGGATTTTAAAAAATATAGATGATTTTTCCGTGCACAATTTTTTTTTATTCATGTGCCCTCTTAATCTTTATTTAAATGAACTGCTCCCTCTTGTAGCTAAATCTTTTCTCTTCTCTGATGATGTGATTACTGGCGCAAGGGCGGGGCAACCTGTCACTCACATGAGATCGACCAATAGCAAACCACAACCATCCAATCAATTCCTCATGGACAAAATCAAGCCCCGCCCTACATTTTTTCTTGTTCGAGAAGCCGCTTTGCTCAGACATAAGTCACAACAGGGAAGAAAACACTATCACAACTACAATTTCATGCAGATTTTAAAATATATACATGAAGATTTATCCGTGCACATAATTTTTTTTATTCATGTGCCCTCTTAATCTTTAATTAAAATAACTTCTCCCTCTTGTAGCGACATCTTTTCTCTGATGATGTGTTTACTGGCGCAAGGGCGGGGCAACCTGTCACTCACATGAGATCGACCAATAGCAAACCACACTGCAAAAAATGCTCTTCTTACTTAGTAATGTTGTCTTGTTTCTAGTCTAAAAATCTAAAAATTCTTAAATCAAGATACATTTACTAGATAAGTAAAATGACATTAGATATTTTTTCTTGTTTTCTTGAAAATCAAATCAAAATTAAGCAAGTTTTTGCTTAAAACAAGCAAAATTATCTGCCAATGGGGTGAGAAATATAATCTTGTTTCTGATTGAAATCTTGTTTCTTGTTTCTGTCCTAAACAGAAATAAGATTATTTTTCTCACCCCATTGGCAGATCATTTCGCTTGTTTTAAGCAAAAACTCGCTTAATTTAGATTTTTTTCCCCCAGAAAACAGGAAAATATATCTTATGTCATTTTACTTATCTAGTAAATGCATCTTGATTTAAAATTTTTTAGATATTTGGACTGGAAACAAGAAAAAAATTCAGCATTTTTTGCAGTGCATCCAATTCCCCATGGACCAAATCAAGCCTCACCCTACATTTTTTTCTTGTTTGAGAAGCCGCTTCACTCGTATTTAAGTCACGATAGGATAGAAAACACTATCACAACTTCCATTTTATGCAGATTTTAAAAAATATAGATGACTTTTCCGTGCACATAATTTTTTTTTTATTCATGTACCCTCTTAATTTTTATTTAAAATAACTTCTCCGTCTTGTAGCGAAATTTTTTCCTCTTCTCTGATGATGTGTTTACTGGCGCAAGGGCGGGACAACCTGTCACTCACATGAGATCAACCAAAAGCAAACCACACCCATCCAATCAATTCCCCATGGACAAAATCAAGCCCCGCCCTACATTTTTTCTTGTTTGAGAAGCCGATTCACTCGGACATAAGTCACAATAGGGTAAAAAACACTATCACAACTTCTATTTCATGCAGATTTAAAAATATATAGATGAAGAAGGTCTGTCCCAAAGGAGCATCAAACATCAAACATGCTTTTACATTTCAATTTTAGGCCTTTAAAATACATATTAGGCTACTTCACTGCAACCCTTAAGAGAAGGGATCAAATTAAATGCCAAAGCAAATCTCAGAAAATGAAAATTGATTAGTGGGCTGGATTTAAGGATAAATTAGTAACACCTGAGGAGCCGTATGTGATTATCTCATAGTTTGAGACCCCTGCCACAGGGAAAACCACACTGGTAAACACTGGTGTGGAAATAAGCAGAAAATCTTTACTGACAGTGTGTTTTACGCAGGGCCAGGGAACCAGCTAGAGGTCAGGAGGAAAAGCAAAGCTCTCAAAAAAGTGTTTCGGAGGGATCATGAGGTTGTTTGATTGATTTCCTTTAGGTAGATCCTCCCATATCATCCCAATAGACAAACTCCGTCTAAAGACAATTTAATTAAGAGGCAGATGGCAGCAGGGGAGATAATCCTGCAGAGTTTGATGTAATTCGGGGATGATTAAAAACCCATCACTGCATTCCCCAAAAGGAACGATGGCCTCACTTTGACCACACCAAGGGTGCGAATCACAGATACCCACAAGCCCTTCCTGCGGCTGCACTAATCAGCTGGGCTCATCTGGAATTACCACTCGAATTTTCCATAAGAAAGATTGAATCAGGGTTCCCTTGTGACCCGAGGAGGTACCTGGGAATTCTGTTCCTACATGATAGAGCCATTTCAGGCATATGTAATCACGTAGCCACTTGAATAATGGCGTGCCTTTGCTTTGGCTTCATTTACACTCCGTCGTAATGTCCGTATGATTAGCAACATCTCACATAGGGTCTATTTTCAGGCAGGATATTTATAAAGCCAGAATATTTAAAGCAGGCTGGTTTGGATCCACCCCAGATTTATAATCACTGCTGGAAAATCTAGAACCTACATATTACAACCTATTTGTCACCATATTATTGTTGGATTACTGTCGGCGGTGATTAAATTCGAAACAATTTTTTTGCATTTAAGTGCTTCATGATGAAAACCAACAAGAGCATTTTACATTTTACATCAGCAAAAATTATGCACATTTTGGCATATTAAATCAGCAAGCGAGTTAGTGTATGCCACATTAGGGAAGAAAAATCACATTATTAATTAATATCTCAACTGTTTCTCCTATAAATCAGTGAGATTAAATAGAGAGCAAACATTTGCATATGTCTCCTGCTCCTCAGAAAAATGCCCTAATGTGTTTGAGAAGAGATCTCAACTAACTCTTAGATTTGCCAAGACACCAAAGTCTCAGTCTAAAATGTGATGGGTTCTGCCTGTTGGGTTATTTTCACATTGTTGTTGAGACAGTAGAAATGATTCACTTCCCCACAAACTACCCAGCCTGCTGGGTTATAGTAACCCACTGCTGGTTTGCCAAACTGGATTAAAGAGAAAACTTCACTGTCCTAAGAGAAAACTTCTTGAGGTGAATAATTTGAAGGTTTGTATTCACTTGTATATCTGCACAGACAAAAAACATCTGTAGTTTCAACTTTTAAATTACATTTAGCCACCATTGTTTGCTCTGCTAACATTATTTCATATCTGCTAGGTTCGCTTACGTTGCAGACCGAGTGAGAGATTTGACGCGGCCATATTGAAGTATCATCTCCCATTAAGTGGGTCACAACAACAACACAAGACAAATGGAAATAATAACCATTTACGAGGTAAAATTAACCCAGCTTTTAGTCAAAATGAGCTGGCATTGGGTTAAAGTGTACAACTAAAATGTGTAACCCAACCTGCTGGGTTAGTTTAAACCCTGGGTTTAGTCTGTCCAATTGGGTTGTTTTTAAAGGGATAGTTCACCCAAAAAATTAGCCCATGATTTACTCCCCCTCAAGCCATCCTAGGTGTATATAACATTCTTCTTTCAAATGAACACAATCTTCCAAGCTTTATAATGGCAGTGAATGGGGGCCCAAAATTTAAAGACCAAAAAAGTGCATCCATCCATTATAAAAGTGCTCCACACGGCTCCGGGGGTTAATAAAGGCCTTCTGAAGCAAATCGATGGGTTTGTGAAAGAAAAATATCCATATTTAAAGCTGCAGTCTGTAACTTTTTTGGTTAAAAATGATACAAAATCAATTTTTGATCAAGTACACAACAAGCCAGTATTGAAAACTATCTCCTTACCTTAGCGCCATTCACAACGATGAGCTTGTAATAATGTGTTATAACTTGAGTGGTATGGTGGATTTCCATGGGAAATTCAAGCCTGTCTTTGCGTCATTACGTCACGTCTGTATACTTAAAGAAAGAGTCCGGCTAGTAGTAGTAACCTTTTCTCACAGCAGCTGGAGTAATTAAATGTATCATTTTGATGGCGGATTGTAATCCAGAAAGGCCCAAATGATCATCAGTGACAACTGGAGATTCACCTGTAGTCAAAAGCAAAAGATTAAACTGTATGGAAATTGATATCTACAGGTAACGCTAATAAACACTAAGAACCCGTAGTCATGCAATGCTAATGCTGTTAACAATAACAATTTGAGAACAAAGTATAACAATAATAATCATTTGCACGGTTTGATCTTATACGAGCGATCGTTAGATTTAATCACCGTTGGTAGTGCGATTTATTGTAATGTTTTGTTAAAAGTGGCAGATATGTTACTTACTTGTTCAGATGTCATTTACCGGTAAATATAATTCTTATTTGTTATAGACCCTTTTTGCGCCGACGTCACAATTACGTCATGGCGTTAGCTGGAGGCAAAACAAAGGAAAATCTGGAGGCGGCCAATACAAACCAGCACCATCTTTTTGTGATTTTGGGTGCCAGAATCGACACAGGCTAAACGATCGATAAACGATGACAGCTGTGGTTAAACGCAATAAAACGAGTGGACTGGAGTGAGTGTGTGTGCCAGGCACTGGCCAGGCAGAACTTCGGATCGTACGACACAAAACTCATCTGTTAAATCTTTGTATTTTAAGTCCTATACGTGTCCATTTAGTACATAGTTATAGGCATCTAACGATCTAAACTATGCACATTAATCTATGTGAAGTAGCCTGAAATTTAGATATTTAATGTGAATTTAATTTTTTTTTCTACTTTAAATAAACCTGTATATAAATATCATTACTAATTTCGGCAAATACATTTAAAAAATGCCCTATATCCCCTTAAAACTGCACAACTGTAGAATAAAAACATGATTTTTTTTTATAAAATCACACTGAGTACCCAGAACAGCTGCTTGCATAAAGTTTAAGGTAAAAATAAGCATTTGCCTATTCCACCTATGCCGGCCATGTTCAACCGGAGGTAATGCTGTCAGATCGTCCATCCATTGAGTGAGCGTGTACGGATCGGTCAATCTGGTTCCGTCAGTTAAAGGGTAACTTCAGTGATTTAGCATTAGGCTTTGTATCAGTAGAAACCCGGTAGTATATTCAAATTATGGTACTTTCCCCCCTCATATCCCCCTGAGATGAGAGAATTATGCATTTTATTTCTGAAAAAAATCCTCAGATGACGCAAATATCGTAATTTTGCGTCATCGGAGGATTTTTTTGGCCAGAGGCTAAAGACTACAGCCACTAGATGGAGCTGTTCCACATGTTATCAACCCGCCCATAGAGGAGAGATCTCGCGCACAGAGTGTAAGACACAGATGGCCGCACGGACATTCATAACGGGGCGATGCAGAGCAAAGTGAGTGTTTCAACTTTTCAATGAATTCCTGTGATAGTTTAGCTTCCATTTGCGATCTGTAAACGTGCCAGACTGGCGCTTAACGTTACCTCAGCTCTGCTCAGCTCGAATGAAATCTGACACTGCTGCGTCTGTGCCGTGACTTTCGTTCGGCTCACTCACACTTTATTGAAAAGACACGTTCAGTTTTTAATCGTAGTGTTTATTCTCTAACTGAACGAAATTATTGTATTACTATGAAGATCAAAACGACGGTGTATGGAGTGGCCTCGTAGGACAGCGAAGCAAGTGCATTCTGGGAGTTGTTGTCTTTCATCCACATGAGACAAAAATACATTTTCTGTCTTTTCTCAGTCTAGAAGGCACCAAATTCAAAAATAATTTCACATTTCTACTACATAAATGACCCAGTTCAAATACAAAGCTTAATGCTAAATCACTGAAGTTACCCTTTAAGGTTAACTTTTTAAAATAACAGTCACGGTCCTGGACAGCAAGTGACCTTACATATTCAGATAAAATTACTCCAGTCATTGTTTATAAACAAGCTCACATTTAAAAAAAAAAAAAAAACTTGCTGGCTAGCGTTAGTGAAGCGATCAGGGGAATCGTTCTGCCTCCAGCTAAGCTCCGCCCACAAAAAAGTCACAATGTTTACTAACTGAAAAAGGGTCTATACTCCAAGATGTAGAATATGTGATAAGTACAGTATCCACACCAATGCAGTGCCCAACAGCAAAGCCGCACATACTCCTCAAAAACATTAGATTCATCCGCGCTGAGTAGCCGCACTGATGCAAAACTCGCGTACAGATGATAACTCCGCAAATAACTGCAAGTGCAGGTTTCAAACAGAGATGGCGAAACAGAGGCAAAACTTACGGACTGCAGCTTTAACACGTTATAAAGTAAAATATCTAGCTTCCGGTTGACCACCTTCCATATTTAAGAAAGTATAGCGCCTCTCGCAGTTCAAAATGTTTACGCTACGTCATTGACGCGGCAGTTACCCTTTTTCCATAAATTGAATAACTTTATAATGTGTTAAATATGGATATTTTTCTTACACCCACCCCTTTGATTCGCTTCACAAGGCCTTTATTAACCCCCCGGAGCCGTGTGGATTACGTTTAGTTTTGTAATGGACGGAAGCACTTTTTTGGTCTTCAAATTTTGAGCTGCCATTCACTGCCATTATAAAGCTTGGAAGAGCCAGGACATTTTTTAATATAACTCTGATTTTATTCGTCTGAAAGAAGAATGTCATCTACACCTAGGATGACTTGAGGGTGAGTAAAACATGGGAAAATTAAAAATTTGGGGTAAACTATCCCTTTCGGGGTAAACCCAGCGAACATTTTTTCAAGATGAAACTGGTCTGCTATCCACGTTCATTTGATAGCCCTGTATTCTTGCTGTATGTCAACAATTCTCTCATGTTTCGTCCACAACAGTTCAATGAAACATAAATGAGAACTCCATTAAGTCTTCTGAGCTCCAAAAGAGCTTTTGCACAGTACTTCGGCAAACATCGGCGTGGTGTGCGTACTCTGAGAAGTCTGGTCACCAGTTTCCCGTTCCAGCTCACATTACCGCCCTCCAGATTCATGCATGTGTGGCGTAATCTCCAAACTCTTTCCGTTCCCCTCACCACCGGCTACAAATCTCCTTCCCAGCAGCCTCCTCACCGCCCGGGAAATGTCTTCACACTGCCGCCTCTCAGAGGGAAAAGACTGACCTTGACGACAAGTCCCCTCTCTTAAACGCAGATTACACCAAATCTTTCTCCAGCACACACGCTTCCAGAAATCCATTTTTCCACCTCTGATGGTTTTATATCTCAGTGGCAGCTATTCAACAGCACAGGACACTCAGATTACAGTCAAATTTACTGTGAGGCAGCATAAACACTTCTTTATCTCATTAGTCATGCATGGATTCATGAACATGAATATTCAAATGTTCGTATGAATATTCACAAAGTGCCGCTCAGTTTCTCAACCTTTACTCTTTTTCTCCTTTCTTCAGTCGCACACACACGCTAATCACATGCATAAACAGAGGCGAGCAGGGTGTCTTTTGCTTGAGTTTTCGAAAACAATTACAATCAGTTCTTTCAGCAGAGATCTGCAGCGCTTCCCAGCATGCATCAGCACCTTGTGTTTGCCACCTTGTATGTGTTAGGGGCTGAAATGACGCTGTTCATCAGTGCTGTTCTGATCTCATTTTGTTCGGATTGTAGGCGAGCAGCAAAGTTCTGCTGTCAGAGAAAACAGATATTTTAATAAATCACAGAAGAGCCATGGCACAGAAACCATCTGCCTGTGTATGAATATTACCAGTCGATCCTGACAAGACTATACGCACATTACTGACAGTAACAATGTCTCACATGAAGTCTGGTCTGCTTATTCGTTCCAAGAATCACCCACTTGACTGACGTGACTGACATGTGACACGACCAATCACAGCTTGTTTTTATACACAATGTCTACAGACAATTGATTATTAGATGTTCAAGCATGCATTTACTTACTATTAGATGTTTAAAAAAATGATAGATGGATGGATGGATGGATGGATGGATGGATGGATGGATGGATGGATGATGGATGGATGGATGGATGGATGGGTGGATGGATGGATGAACAGACAAACAGACATATATTAGACATATAGATAGACAGATAGACAGAGAGACAGATGGATGGATGGACAGATAGTTAGACGGACGGACGGACGGACAGACAGACACAGACAGACACAGACAGACAGACAGACAGACAGACAGACAGACAGATAGATAGAAAGATATACAGATAGACGGACAGACAGATAGATAGACAGACAGACAGACAGATAGACAGAGAGACAGACACAGATAGATAGATAGACAGACAGACAGACAGACAGACAGACAGACAGATACACAGATAGACGGACAGACAGATAGATAGACAGACAGACAGACAGACAGACAGACAGACAAAGATAGATAGATAGATAGATAGATAGATAGATAGATAGATAGATAGATAGATAGATAGATAGATAGATAGATAGATAGATAGATAGATAGATAGATAGATAGATAGATAGATAGATAGATAGATAGATAGATAGATAGATAGATAGATAGATAGATAGATAGATAGATAGATAGATAGATAGATAGACAGACAGACAGATATATAGATAGACGGACACAGATAGATAGATAGATAGACAGACAGACAGACAGACAGACAGACAGACAGACAGACAGACAGACAGACAGAGATAGAAAGATAGATAGATAGACAGACAGATACACAGATAGACAGACAGACAGACAGACAGACAGACAGACAGACAGACAGACAGACAGACAGACAGACAGACAGACAGACAGACAGACAGATAGATAGATAGATAGATAGATAGATAGATAGATAGATAGATAGATAGATAGATAGATAGATAGATAGATAGATAGATAGATAGATAGATAGATAGATAGATAGATAGATAGATAGATAGATAGATAGATAGATAGATAGATAGATAGATAGATAGATAGATAGATAGATAGATAGATAGATAGATAGATAGACAAATAGACACAGATAGATAGACAGACAGACAGACAGACAGACAAACAGACAGATAGAGATATATAGATAGACAGAAAGACAGACAAATAGACAGACACAGATAGATAGATAGACACAGATAGATAGATAGACAGACAGACAGACAGACAGACAGACAGACAGACAGACAGATAGATAGCTAGAACAACATATTTTATTTTATTTTAGCTAAAGTTATTTTGTTGTTTGTTTTTGACATTTTTTATGTCTATATAGTTTTTTATTATTTTTATTTCAGTTTAATTTTTGGGCTTTAGTTTTAGATTTTGTTAACTAATAACCCTGATTCATACTGCAAAAAAGTATTAATTATTTTATTTAATTATTTTACTGTAAAGATGTATGTACTGCCTTTCTTGATACACATTTACATCATAAATCATTAAATAATTAATACATTTTAATTCCAAAAAACATAAAATATACCATGTCACTATTATTTAAATAAATATGATATTATTACAATTATTAATTTGAAGTAATAATGAAGACCGGTTTTATAGTCTTCATGGCAAGGTAACAGTTAACATATATGATTTTATTTATCATTTTATATATGATTATTGTTGTATTTAAAAAAAATGTTACCCTAAATGCAGCTGCCATTGTTTAACCGTAAATTTAACAGGATATTTTTATGCTGTGTGATCTGACAGAACGAGTCGAGAGAAAATGGAGCTCCTTTGAACCTCCACAAGACTCTGAACAGCAAAAAACATCTCTCAGAAAAGGACAGTGAGAGAGAGAGAACAGCCCAACCATCTCATCTCACTCTCAGACGGAAATTGAGCTCCTATCTTTTCCCCTGTTTTCGTGAAAGAGATTCACACATGCAGAATCTAGCGTGTCGTTTGTCTTCAGTCATGCGAAATGCCGTCCGTCAGTTTTACTGCAGCCTGGTTTCCTCTCCGCACAGTCACCATAAATGATGGAGAACAGAAGCAAGTCGAGGAAAAAAGAGAGAGAGAGAGAGAGGGAGGGCTGTAATGTTTCCGCACAGATATGGCTTTCAAATCCTGGCTTATGGGTTGGAATTCATACGCTATCATTCAAAATGACAAACCAAAATAATACAAGGTTCATTTATCCTTCTACTCTGA
>NC_137121.1:10286165-10331165 GCF_949357685.1 Gobio gobio | reverse complement strand
TTGAAGGAGTGAATGAAAACGAGTGAGTGAATTCGGACAGCCATTGTTTGTACATCGGCTGTACACTTGTTATTGCGGTGCAATGTTGGATTGAATGAGCACTCAATAACGTCCACTATGGTTTCGGACACCACTACAAATGGCTGTCCCCTCAAATAAAGCCCTATTTGAGGGTATGGGGGTGGTTTCGAATTCAGCCTCTGTCCCAAATATGCGCAAGATGTCAGCGCCATATTCGGACCTCCAGTGGCTTCACTTTTCTCCAGCGGAAGAGAATGAAGTTGCTTCATCCATTTTTTTATGGTGTATGAAGTAAAGCAACACAAACTGAAACCTGCTTGTTTAAATAAAAATCAAAGTGGCCAAAGTTTAAAAACACCCATTTATGATTTGCAACAGGTGGATGATAAAAAAATCACAGAGCAAAAAAATCCCATGGTCTATCATTGAAGGAAAAGACTCAAGTCATATCCAGAGAGCAGAATGTCACAGCCTTAGCAACTACACAAACCTAGAAACCGCACAACATGTTAACTCTCTCCCTGCCATTGACGGAAATTTCAGTCTTTCTGTGTTTTCACTGTTACACGGTAAGGGGCGCTATTACGCATCTTCTGAAAGAGTACAGAATCTCCTGATCAAAACACAGGTGAAAAAGAAGCATAAACAAGCGTTATTTTATGTAAAATAAGGCGATGACCAACATTAAACAGTATACAAATCAAAACTGCCTAATGTTACTGAATGAAATGTCGACCCAGGACGAGTTATAGGATTGTAAAGCTTTGGGGGTGTTGATGGACTCCATCTACTCCATTTTGATCATCGTTCTGAATCTGATCCAGATGTAGTCAAAAATGGGATTTTCTCAGCTTTTTGCTCAAAATGTTGCTTTTTTAATGAAACTTTAAAGGAATTCATTAAAACGGGGTTGTTTTGTTTTCTTTCTTTTGATATATATTGCATGTTCAGATATTCACACAACAAAATATTCTGAAAATTTTGTGAAAATAATCAAAAATGCTGGTGCTGACTGGCAACATTTTTCAAAAACGCTGTCGGGGAAAGAGTTGAAAAACCCTCTGAGCAACTTGGCAATCACATAATGACCCGAAACAGCCGTCATACTAAAGTCCCAAAAGAAATATATCTTTATTAACACACCCACCACATATATTTTAAATTGAGCTACATTACATATCCTCACATGGCTGCGGCAGATGTGACCGTTCCTCAAGGTTTAAACAGCACTCAGTATATTTTAAATGAGACCTGCAGTATTATAACTCATAACCCTTCGTTTGATTGGCTGTGCTGCGAGTGTTCACCGTAACTGATTGCCTCCGCTGGGAGGGCCTCTTTGTCTCCTCTTGGCCACACAATTATAGTTTTCCCAACTCCGATTGGGCGCGAGGTGCGACCGCAGGGCGTAATACAGAAGTCGCACACACGCTGCGAGACCATCTCGGCCACCCTTCGTTTTCAGAGCGAATTCCCCACTGCGGCTTCATCTCCACCAGCACACGCCATCAAAGCCACTTCCTGTATTACAGCACTTCACTCTGAGTATTTTTAATAGCCCTGAATGTGCAGAATTTATAGAAAGCTAAGACTTGTTTATTTTAAATTGTCGAGATATTGTTAAGTGTGATTTAACTTCACAAGACCAAAATGGAAAATCCCACTAATGCATTTGCAATCTATCTAGAGTTACACAAGGGTTAAGGCTCTCCCAAATGACAGTTTAATATTTTTTAGTGAAACTAAAAAGCCCATTTAGCTTCACAAGCAAACCAACACTAGTCTGGACCTGGAAATGAATTCAGTCCAAAAGGGCATTAATATCTCACCCTCAGCTACATGATAGCAAATCTCATAACACTGAGAAGTACAGATTTCTTTTAGTAAACAAATAGCTGTTGGACAAAATGCTCTCTAACACTAAAGTTAATAAAAATGCATGCTGCTTTAAAACAGAAAACTGTGGTAGCAAGGCAGCGGTCACAGCCAAATCATCTATGAAAATAGCCCGACCGGGTTTGAGAGAACAAAAGCAGGACCGGATTAACCATATGGGCATTTGGGCACATACCCACTGGCACCACGTTCAGAAGGGCAACATGGAAGGACAGGAAAATGCAATATGGAGGCCACAAATGAAGAAATAGTTCTCTCGTTTTTGTAAATTGTGGCCATGTTGAACTTATTTGTTACCTCGTTTTGATTAAATGGGGCATAACGCACACAGTTTCTGCCAGTCTCATGTTAATCCTGAGTACCTATAGAGTAGTATTGCATCTTTCATATCTCCAAAGAGTCTTTAGTTTTATCATATTTATAAAAGACAGATACACTGTACCGATTCTTTCCGAAAACAGCCGAACTCATGGAAGCGTGCAGTGGGCGGAGCTAAAGAGTCACGAGCACACACACACACAATACATCATGGCATTATCCCTGGATAATGGTCCGTTTCGCAGAGCGCGCATAAGCCGCCTTGAACCTGGAAACAGCGTCTATTGCGCAGATCATTGTGCTTCTAATATCTCTTTTTATTATCAAACACGTCCTGCAATTTAGCTAAAGTAGAGACTGCATTTGACAACAATCACAGATTGTGCTAAATCTGATGTTAAGTTTGGTTTAGGGAGAAATGACAGCGCACCGCTGTGAAGGGATGGAAGTTGCACTCGACGGGACACAGTTGTAAGAGTGGACTCCTGCCGATGGTTCAATCTGCAGGGTTGCCAGAAGACTAAAGAAACGTTATCAGAAAGATGGAAGAAAACTGTACATTTCTCGTCTATTTCCACCCACTGCAACTTATACCAACGACGGAGAGCGATATGTGGGAGAGTGTTGCTATAATATGACTATATTGTATTGCAATAGGGAGCACTTCAAAGTCAATACTAAATCAAAACTAGTTAGCACAGTATTGGTAATAGAAAGGATTTAATGACAAAATCTGGTTATGGTTACACTTAAAATGGTTTCAAAATGGATGTACGAGATGATATACTCATACCATTAATCGTACATAACATGAATACAATGTTACCTGAGGGATAGAGAGAGAGAGAGAGAGAGAGAGGGAAAGAGAGAGAGTGGGGAGAGAGAGAGAGAGAGAGAGAGAGAGAGAGAGAGAGAGAGAAGAAGAGAGCAAAGAAGAGAAGCCCCAATGACCTCAAGGGCCAGAGAGTAAGAGAGCCAGAGAAAAGAGAGAAAAAGCCACAGTTCCAATCTTCTTTTATCTATTCCTTGACCATGTGACTGAAACCAAATGTATTCTGTCAAACTGACCAATCAGACCAAACTTCCCCCACTGTAAAGGTGTGACCCCATGTGGCCTACAGGCCTGTCTTTTGTCTTCCAGATGGCCCTTCTGATAAGCAAATGGGGGGTGACAACAGTAAAGCAAATTTCTTGTGTGGGATTTCAAATATCTTTGATTATTTTCAATTCCTTCACAGTTTATGATATTTTTACTTCATATCTTCTTTTTATAATCCTTGGAAGCCAAAATCGAAATCGAATATAAAATAAGATTAATATCACACCCCTAAAGTGTAACCAGACTACATTTTTGTTTAGTTCTCTTGTTCATCGTCACTCATTAAACTGGGATTGTCGTGTTGTAGCTCCGTGTGAGAGAGCTGAGCACGCTCTCTCTCTCTCTCTCTCTCTCTCTCTCTCTCTCTCTCTCTCTCTCTCTCTCTCTCTCTCTCTCTCTCTCTCTCTCTCTCTCCTGGATTGTGAATAGCAAAAATGCATCACTGACAAATGGTTTAATATCATCTCATTTATAGAAACGGTTGGCAGAGATAGAATTTGCAAGATAATATCTATATAGCATTAATAAACAGTAGCTAAGTCTATTTTCTTTATTTCCCCAGTACTGACAGCAGAACCGATATTGTCAGTTCACCCAATCGCAATTCTTCATATATTTTATGTTCTCTCTGTATACACTCACCTAAAGGATTATTAGGAACACCATACTAATACTGTGTTTGACCCCCTTTCGCCTTCAGAACTGCCTTAATTCTACGTGGCATTGATTCAACAAGGTGCTGAAAGCATTCTTTAGAAATGTTGGCCCATATTGATAGGATAGCATCTTGCAGTTGACAGAGATTTGTGGGATGCACATCCATTGGGTTGAGATCTGGTGACTGTGGGGGCCATTTTAGTCCAGTGAACTCATTGTCATGTTCAAGAAACCAATTTGAAATGATTCGAGATTTGTGACATAGTGCATTATCCTGCTGGAAGTAGCCATCAGAGGATGGGCACATGGTGGTCATAAAGGGATGGACATGGTCAGAAACAATGCTCAGGTAGGCCGTGGCATTTAAACGATGCCCAATTGGCACTAAGGGGCCTAAAGTGTGCCAAGAAAACATCCCCCACACCATTACACCACCACCACCAGCCTGCACAGTGGTAACAAGGCATGATGGATCCATGTTCTCATTCTGTTTACGCCAAATTCTGACTCTACCATCTGAATGTCTCAACAGAAATCGAGACTCATCAGACCAGGCAACATTTTTCCAGTCTTCAACTGTCCAATTTTGGTGAGTTCGTGCAAATTGTAGCCTCTTTTTCCTATTTGTAGTGGAGATGAGTGGTACCCGGTGGGGTTTTCTGCTGTTGTAGCCCATCCGCCTCAAGGTTGTGCGTGTTGTGGCTTCACAAATGCTTTGCTGCATACCTCGGTTGTCACGAGTGGTTATTTCAGTCAAAGTTGCTCTTCTATCAGCTTGAATCAGTCGGCCCATTCTCCACTGACCTCTAGCATCAACAAGGCATTTTTGCCCACAGGACTGCCGCATACTGGATGTTTTTCCCTTTTCACACCATTCTTTGTAAACCCTAGAAATGGTTGTGCGTGAAAATCCCAGTAACTGAGCAGATTGTGAAATACTCAGACCGGCCCGTCTGGCACCAACAACCATGCCACGCTCAAAATTGCTTAAATCACCTTTCTTTCCCATTCTGACATTCAGTTTGGAGTTCAGGAGATTGTCTTGACCAGGACCACACCCCTAAATGCATTGAAGCAACTGCCATGTGATTGGTTGATTAGATAATTGCATTAATGAGAAATTGAACAGGTGTTCCTAATAATCCTTTAGGTGAGTGTATATTGTATCTTTAACTGTTCATTTTGTATCTCTTCCAGCAAACTAATATATATTCAAAACATGAAAAATGTTTTAAAGGTCTGGTCATTATCTTAATCACTTGGTGCCCTCCTATTGGCTATCGCCCAATCCCGTCTATGGATAATCTGGCCCTGCACAAAAGTATAGGTCTCTGCAGGTTAGTAATAGGAGTTACTAGGGGGATCATTTTCATTGCGTGATTTAGAAACCCCCATTTGTTTGAAAACACCCACAAATTTAGAAACGCCCACTTTTGTTCCGCAGAGACCTCATACTCCCTGCACATGACGTCACTGTTTTCACAAATTTGCATTTTGTAGTTTACACATAGATGATAATGGTATAATTTTCGAAAACTTGCTCTATGAAACCCGTAAAACACTGATGTGTAAATGGACATATCAAATTTAAAACTATTTTTCTTAATTCGTGGCCACAATTTAACTAAAGTGATGGAATGAATTAGTAAAACAAATTAATTTTTAATTAATGGCCACAGTATTTCACCCTATCATGTGCGGGGCTACGTATATTAACTTGTTGAGCTACAAAATTAATGTTGATAGCATATTAGTACAGTTTGAGATCTCTTCTATAACTCTAGAAGACTTTTTCTTTTAAAGTCATTTTTCTCAAGATGATAGTCATACAGCAGAAATTTTGTTTTTTTTATATTTAGCTATTTAAATAACACAAATATGTTTAGATTGAAAATCTATTTTAATTATGAGGAAATATAAGTAGTTAAAACTTATCAAAAATATATTTATGTAAATCTATACGAGCAATTTAAAAAAACAAAAACACATTTTGAAATATCTCTCATTGCATAGTAGAAAAAACTGAAATATTAAAAAGGTATTTTTCTCTTTCCAGTGAAGACTAAATTAAATTCTCTTCAAAAGGAGCGTGAAAATTACAGCTCTGATTCGAGTCCAAAGAGAACAAAGGTTTTTGCTTTGCCATCAACCGTCGGAGTGTGACAAAATAATTTCTTTTTAAAGAAACAATTCTTCTTAAAGCCACAACGGACGGATCCGGCCCCAAAAATATCCCGTTCTCCATATCCTGATGTGGAAATGAACCTGTGACCCGCAATAAGATCAAAGAAGCAATTACTGACTCATAAATTTACTTGTTTGCTGTGCCGAAAAGTCGAGTGGCGTGCTAAGAGCCAAACCATGATCTCTGGATATTGGAAAAGCAATCAAACGGAAGACTAATTAATGAGCTTTTGAGTTATTGCTCAACTTGACACGAATCCTCACGGGAAAGGAGTTTAATCTAATGCTGAGATAGATAAGTCATAAACATTCGTACAGACGGAAGATGCTCTCTGATCAGTCGGCACAGAGACGATTAAACGCATCAGGATATCAGATGTTTTAGGAGTTGGAAATTAAAGCTCTTGAGTTCATGTTAGTCAGAATGCATGTGTGGCCCAATAACTTTGCGTGACGACAACCAAGAAGTCATACGATAGCTTTAGTTAGGGCTGAAGTCAAGATTTTCTAGGAATGACAACTTTTTAGTTTGTTCCTCACAGAAAGTGGCAACACTTTTACAATAAGGCTCCATTCCAGTTCACCCAAAAATTTTAATTCTGTCATTAATTACTCACTCTCATGTCGTTTCAAACGAGTCTTTTGTTCAGATATTCATACAGCAAAATATTCTAAACTTTTGTGAAAATGATCAAAAATGCTGGCGCTGGCTGGCAACTTTTTTCCAAAAACGCTGGCGGGGAAAGAGTTAAAAACACACAGACAGACACACACCCACTGTAAACACAACACATCCTCATTGATTTATTTGACTGGATCTCTTTTAATTACTCAACAGCATTACGAGCATTTCTGATCTCCCAGCTGTCCCTTGTGTCATGCACCGGAGAGTGATTACCCCACACCGAGTGCCGCTCAAAGGGCCGCTGAAATCAAATGACACAATTGAGAGGTACGCCGCAATATTTCGGCTTTCCACTGCAAATGAGATCCTGTTAAAATACTGGGGAGAATTTAATTCCCCATCATTCCAGTTAATGGCCGCCGGCATTTTGCGGTAGGGCACATATGAGAATTACTCCATTCTTCTTCCGCAGTTACGGCCATCTATCAGTCCAAGCATAATTATTCCCTGGGCGCCAGAAAGCTGACAGGCCTATTGCCGGCTCACTCTCCATACAATAGGGTCTAATCTTGCCAGTGAGCTGTGTGGCAAGGCGGCCCTCAGAGTCTGGCACACATGAATAGAACGGGGCGGGGCTGGAAGCCAAGCAGGAGAGTGTTGATTGGACTGTCAGGCTATGTGGGTGGAAGCTTAATATTAGAGTTCCCATTCATCTCAATGGTAGGTGCTCGGCTATCACCTGAGCTGTAAATGTAGCTAATCAGTCTGGAGACGCAGGAAATTATGCCATGACAACCCTGATTAGCGGATAGCACAATCCCAAACTCTTTAGTAACGACTATCCTGCGTTGTGACGTCAACAGCTGTAGACAGGGGAAAAGTCCATTACATGTTTTTTAAGGGCCCTGGAATATTTGTATGCACATAAATATCAGTGTTGTTATCACATATACATTTGAACAAATAAATATATATAAACAAATGTGTATATATGCTAGCAACACTCTAGCAACCATCCAGAACAATCTAGCAACAGCATATCAACCACCAAGCAACACCCTAGTGACCACCCAGAACATCCTAGCAGCCACTCAGAACACCCTAGTAATAACTGCCAATCAACTATCCAGAACACCACATAGCAACATCCATCCATCCAACTAGCAACACCCTAGCGATCACCCAGAACATCCTAGCAACCACTCAGAACACCCTAGTAACACCTGCCTATCAACTACCCAGAACACCCTAGTAACCACATAGCGACATCCATCTAGTCATACAAGGTTCAGAACGAGGGTGAGTAAATGATGACAAGAATATTCATTTCATGTTGAACTGTCCCTTTAACTCTTTACCCTCCATCCAGAACAACCTAACAACAGCCTATCAACCACCTAGCAACACCCTAGCGACGACCCAGAACATCCTAGCAGCCACTCAGAACACCCTAGTAATAACTGCCAATCAACTATCCAGAACACCACATAGCAACATCCATCCATCCAACTAGCAACACCCTAGCGATCACCCAGAACATCCTAGCAACCACTCAGAACACCCTAGTAACACCTGCCTATCAACTACCCAGAACACCCTAGTAACCACATAGCAACATCCATCCAGTCATACAAGGTTCAGAACGAGGGTGAGTAAATGATGACAAGAATATTAATTTCATGTTGAACGGTCCCTTTAACTTTTTCCTCTCCCTCTAGAACAACTTAGCAACAGCACATCAACCACCTAGCAACACCCTAGCGACCACCCAGAACATCCTAGCAGCCACTCAGAACACCCTAGTAACAACTGCCTATCAACTATCCAGAACACCACATAGCAACATCCATCCATCCAACTAGCAACACCCTAGCGATCACCCAGAACATCCTAGCAACCACTCAGAACACCCAAGTAACACCTGCCTATCAACTATCCAGAACACCCTAACAACCACATAGCAACATCCATCCAGTCATACAAGGTTCAGAACGAGGGTGAGTAAATGATGACAAGAATATTCATTTCATGTTGAACTGTCCCTTTAACTCTTTACCCTCCATCCAGAACAACCTAACAACAGCCTATCAACCACTTAGCAACACCCTAGCGACCCCCAAGAACATCCTAGCAACCACTCAGAACACCCTAGAAACAACTGCCTATCAACTATCCAGAACACCATAGCAACCACATAGCAACACCCTAGCAACATCCACCCAGTCATACAGGGTTCGGAACGAGGGTGAGTAAATGATGACAAGAATATTAATTTCACGTTGAACTGTCCCTTTAACTTTTTCCTCTCCCTCTAGAACAACTTAGCAACAGCACATCAACCACCTAGCAACACCCTAGCGACCACCCAGAACATCCTAGCAGCCGCTCAGAACACCCTAGTAACAACTGCCTATCAACTATCCAGAACACCACATAGCAACATCCATCCATCCAACTAGCAACACCCTAGCGATCACCCAGAACATCCTAGCAACCACTCAGAACACCCTAGTAACACCTGCCTATCAACTATCCAGAACACCCTAACAACCACATAGCAACACCCTAGCAACATTCATCCAGTCATACAAGGTTCGGAACGAGGGTGAGTAAATGATGACAAGAATATTCATTTCATGTTGAACTGTCCCTTTAACTCTTTCCTCTCCCTCTAGAACGACTTAGCAACAGCACATCAACCACCTAGCAACACCCTAGCGACCACCCAGAACATCCTAGCAGCCACTCAGAACACCCTAGTAACAACTGCCTATCAACTATCCAGAACACCACATAGCAACATCCCAGCAACATCCAACTACTGAAAACCTTCAAACTTCAAGCGTTTAAAACTATTTAAATCTTAAATCTCTATTTTAAATAATTTTTATATTTCCGACTAGATTTCCGACTAGATTTTTTAGATTTCCGCTTTCTCAAGCCAACATCAAAGACTGTCTACAAACTTTACTATTTAGTTTAATCCATTATATTATTTTATGTATTGCAAACGATTTGAATGGCTAAAACAAGTAGAAGCAAGGTGCTGAAAACAGCCAGACAGGGATGAGATGATCAGGGAGGAGCTATGGGCGGAGCTTAGCGCTGGAGCAGGAGCTGCTGGGCGGAGTTAAGAGTCAAGGAAGGGTAAGTAACAACAGCAGCGTGTCTGAAGGCAGAACTCGCTGGCCTCTTGCCCTCCTCCTCCAGGCAGAAACATTTCTATTCACAGCTGACTCCAACTCCCTCTGAACACCTGCCTCAGTGCGGCCGTGTTCAGGGGAAAAATGACATCCTCTACAGTTACAGAAAAAACTCTGAAATCTTTCTCCTTGACAGGAGCCCTGCTGTGCTCTTTGCTCTCACGCTCGTCTGTTTGAAGCTCCCCATTTTACATTCTCAAAGGGCATTTATTGTGTGTGACACCTTTCCAAAGATTCTGTCAAGAGAGTATTTTACATGAAATATATTTCTAAAAGTCTTGATCAAACTCACCATTGACGCTGCTGATGAATCTATTAAGGAGAAGACAGACGATTGAGGAAGTCTGTTTTCAAACATTCATTTACTAAAGAAGAGTGCTTTCACATTCGAGCTATGTGTGTGGAACCCATTTCATCTTTCATCAGAATTTGGTTGGTATGAAAACGGTTTTCCAAAACGGGTGTAGTTCGGATTTAACCTTGAAAAAGTATGATGCCAAATCAGTAATTCAATATATACACTGAACAAAATTTGTGTTTATTGCCAACGTTTAACGCCCCGTGACTAAACAAAGGGCACCAATGTGAGTGTGCACACCGACGCGCAAAACGCCAGGTGTAAAAGAGTCATTTAACCCTCTAGGGCTCTTCGGTCATTTAAAAATTTTTTTTTAGCTTCATCGGAATGGTACAAAACTTGATGACTTTATTGGTACTTGGTATATGAACACACAAAACATGATTGGACATGATTTGAAAAGTCTAAGTGGTCGTAAAAAAAAATAGTCACACTCAGGGTCTTCGAGTCAAAAATTACCCCCAAAGGAAATTAATGGGAAATTGGCAAAAATATGGAGTTTTTTTGTGCGTACAATCTACAAATCAGCCACGATGCAGAAAAAAAGCACACAACAGTGAAGGGGTGAATCTCTAAAACATCAAGAGTGCAAAACAGACAAATACACACATGATACACTTATACACACAAAAACACACGCACACACAAATGAACGTGTGTCATTGCAAAAGCTAATTTTGTGAAAAGTGTGAAATAAAAGCAATTATTCATCAATGTAAGAAATAAAGCGCACAGCAATGAAAGCATGTTACTGTAAGCCATCAAGGTTGCAAAATAGACACACTCACACACACACATAGGGAAATATGAGACTGGTGAAACTGTAACAGAGAAATGTGAGAATATGTGAAATAAAAAGAGTTACTGTTCATTGAATTGTACAAAAAATATTTTAATGAAAATGTTTATTATAAAAGGTTATTAAAACATTTTTATGACTGAAAGAATTGCATTTTTATTAAGTTACAATTAAAACAATGGGTAACAAAATGCTTTCCATTTGTTCTCTTTCTAATGCAATGTTCAGGTTTGACTGTATTATAAAGTAAAACTGGCACTTCAAATTAGCATTTAAACCAACCAAACAAACAAAAAACTTGACAAAAATAATCTTTGAAAATCTCTTATTATATATTAAAATCCACAACCTGAAAAAAATAGGCAAATATGTGCAAAAACAATTTGAATTCACAAGCCTTTCGACAGATAGCTGTAAATCCATCTAGTGGTTAAAATATGATATTGCATGAAAATAATGCTCACTGCTTCTACCAGATGGCACCAATCTGATTTAAAAAAAAATTCTATAGGCCTAGTCTCTACTTTAACCTGAAATACAGCATTAATAAAAAAAAATTAAAATAATAATATATACATATAAATATTTTCTTTTATATTCAATGGGAAAAAATGGATCATAATTATTGCATAAATATTAATTATTATCATAAAATTCTCTCAAAACACAAAAAAAGAACGAAAAAATATTATTGAACAAAAATAAATTTAATTGATTTTACTGAAAAAATTATAATAATTGATTCCAGGGGTCGGGTCACTTTTGACCCGAAGGTCCTGAGTGTGACTGGAAAACGAAGAACCTCAGAGGGTTAAAAAAAAAAAACGTCTTGGGATTGTTTTTTTGTTTTGACGCAGCACGTTATAAACTGCCCGACCAATGAGATTGGTGCTTTTGTTCACGTACCTGGAGCTGCTGAACTTACAGTGAAACACGACTTGGTGGCACTCAAGCACAAAACGATTATCTCGGTAAAGGAGAAGTGCTCACTAACACAGATTCAGACAGATTTGTGAACAATATTTGAGAGAAATAGGCCTTTTGTGTACATAGAAAAAGTCTTCGATCTTTGAGTTCAGCTCATGAAAAACGGGGGCAAAAACAAAAGTGTTGCGTTTATAATTTTGTTCAGTGTAGATCTAGAACACGAGATTTGTTTAAGTGAATCAGTTCGTTCAACTGTACTGAATTTGAATGCCCGATGCATTTAAGTAAATCGGTTCGTTCGATATGTAACATTTCAATGTCTGATTCATTTTAGTGAATCAATTTGTTCAAACCAAACTGATTCACGGAATCTTCTCACAAAAATCAGTGGTGTTTTGCTTTTTTAAACAGCAAAATATTCACTAAATGCTACGGTTCATTCTGTTACATTTTAATGAGTGTATATTTATCTGTTAGAATGTAACTGCAAATTATGATCAGCTTGTCAAAGCAGCTTCCTCTGCAGTGTCACATTTCATTAGCATTCATCTTTTCTATTGTCTGCGCTCGGATGAAACCACCCAAAATACTCCACAAAACAACAATTGTCCATTCCTGCAGTAATCATACTTCAGGTTTATTCCTGTACAGAAGTGATTTCTGGTAAAATTCATGCGCCAAGAGTTGATTTCGACCATATTAACTAACACAGATGGAACATGGAGTTCTGCTCTAGCGCTGAACACAATGGACACAGTGTTTCCTGACGCTGTAGCGGTAAAGCAGCGGTAATGAGTTCTAATGTGATGGAGACATGAATCGAAACCTCGCACTAGCCCACCCAAAACACGTCCCCAACAGCGGGCAGAGAAATAACCATTACTTGCAATCCAACCAGCAGTGATGAGTGATGATTTAATTTAGTTTGTTCTGGATGTTTTAATGTGTAAAGAATGTGATGTGTCATATTGGACACTGTGTCCGTGTTTATATCAGTTATATAGAGGCCTTCAAGAGCTCAATTGTATCTATGTGCAACTGTAATAAAGCACATTTTTCAAAATGAAAAAACTGTAAAATGTAGGGTGAAAATAATACTTGAGTATATATATATTGCTGCTGTCAATCGATTAAAAAAATTACTAATTAATCGCACATTTTTCTGTAATTAGTCGCGATTAATCGAACCTAACATTAACATTCACATTTAATCTCCAAACTAATGTAGAAACAACATAATCAGTTATCAAAACACTTCAGTCTTCACTGCATAAATTAAATATTAATCCTTATTAAAGCTACAAAAATACAAGTCAAGAGCAGTGAGTGATTTTCTCTTTGTCTTTTGTTCTTTGATTTACATGAATAATTTTAATAACATTTGAAGTACACTTAAATTAAAGGTTGTTATTTTTTTAAAGCCTGATAAATGTTGAAATGATAGATTTCAATTATACTGTGATGTTGAATGTCTATCATTAATGTAAAAAAAAAAATCTAATTTCATAGAGACATCAGTAGCTGTATTAGCATCAGTAATACTGACCTTCATTCATAACAGGATGCCATTACAACAAATATTTAAAATATACTTTCTTTAAGTTGTTTCTACATTAATTTGGAGAGTAACAGTGAAATTATTACAATGTAAAAATATTAAAAACTCCAATGTTTTTAATCGCGATTAATTACAGAAAACATTTGCAATTAATTCATTTTTAATCGATTGACAGCACTAATATATGCACTATACATTGCCAAAAGTATTGGGACACCCTTCCAAATCATTGAATTCAGGTGTCCCAATCACTTCCATGGCCACAGATCAAATCAAGCACTAGGCATGCAGACGCTTCTACAAACATCTGTGAAATAATGGGTCGCTCTCAGGAGCTCAGTGAACTCAAGCGTGGTACCGTGATAGGTTGCCCCTAAGTCCATTCGTGAAATTTCCTCACTACGAAATATTCCACGGTCAACTGTTAGTGGTATTATAACAAAGTGGAAGAAATTGGGAACAATAGCTACAGACCTCCAAACCTCATGTGGCCTTCAGATTGGATCAAGAACAGAATGGGTTTCCATGGCCGAGCAGCTGTATCCAAGCCTTACATCGCCAAGTGCAATGCAAAGCGTGGGATGCAGTGGGGTAAAGCACGCCGCCACTGGACCCTAGAGCAGTGGAGACGTTTTCTCACGCTTCAATGCCTGGCTTTGTCCAGAGTCTAGGTTTGGCGGTTGCCAGGAGAACAGTACTTGCCTGACTGCATTGTGCCAAGTGTAAAGTTTGGTGGAGGGGGGATTATGGTGTGGGGGTTGTTCTTCAGGGTTTGGGCTTGGCCCCTTAGTTCCAGTGAAAGTAATTCTTAATGCTTCAGCATACCAAGACATTTTGGACAATTTCATGCTCCGAAATTTGTGGGAACAGTTTGGGGATGGCCCTTTCCTGTTCCAACATGACTGCGCACCAGTGCACAAAGCAAGGTCCATAAAGAGGAACTTGACTGGCCTGCACAGAGTCCTGACCTCAACCCGATAGAACACCTTTGGGATGAATTAGAGCGGAGACTGCGAGCCAGGCCTTCTCGTCCAACATCAGTGCCTGACCTCACAAATGAGCTTCTAGAAGAATGGTCAAAAATTCCCATAAACACACTCCTAAACCTTGTGGAAAGCCTTCCCAGAAGAGTTGAAGCTGTTATAGCTGCAAAGGGTGGGCCAACTCCATATAAAACCCTACGGATTAAGAATGGGGTGTCATTAAAGTGAATGTAAAGGAAGGTGTCCTAAAAAAATTGGCAATATATATATTATATAGAGAGAAACAAGAGAGAAGATCTTAAAATAAACTCTTAAAATAATTATATATAATATATAGGCCTACACTGTGTTCCAAATTATTATGCAAGTGACATATCAGTAGGATTTCGGTACAATAAACATTCAGATTTTAGTTTTTCAAAGAAAGTGTTTGTTTAATTTCTCCATTTCTTTTTAGATAACTGGTATCAATCTCAGGCAGGTTTGTTAAATACTTTGCCAGGTCTGCTTAGGTAAATGGAAACCCTACTTAAAGAGGTTGTTCCACATTATTAAGTCACAGCTCTCATGCAATATTAATTGTATTTAAAGGGCAGCTATAAAAAAAAAGGCAGCAAACCTTTACAGTGGGTGTAGGAATACATTTTCAAACAGGAAAGTGCATTGTCTTGAATGAAAATCCTTTTATTTAGAAGGCACTATCCTTCTTTTTATAACATAGCAGAAAATGGTCAGTTATAAAGACATTTTGACACCCTCAGAGACCCTAAAGGGACCTTCCATCTCACTTCCCAATATTCCAGCCCGCTTGCTCCTTGCTGACGATGCAGTCTTGTTGGAACGTGGTAGCACCACTTACCAACCATCCAGAAATCCATCCATCAAGACCATCCATTGTAGTACGGCATTCTTCAGTGAATCTTCAGTGAGTCTTCATGTATTTCTACACCCACTGTAAACGTTTCTCTTTGGTTAGAGGTGGCTGAAATGCAACTTTACGCACAACTGCCAGCCTGCATGAGGTCCTCGAGACTCCAGAGACACCAGCAGCTTCAAATACCTGTTTGCTGCTCAACAGTGGCTTTTTTTTTTATAGCTGTCCTTTTAATATAATATTTTTTTTTGACAGAAACCTTCCTTAAGCCTTAATCTGTCCGAATTCTGTCGAAATCTTATGATAGTTTTGATAATCTCCATTCAATTTTCATACATTAGTTGCTTTCATGCCTTTTGCATAACATTGCACCATTTCATGCTTTTCATCTTCAGAAAGAGCTTTCTTTCTCCCCATATTGCATGAGAACTGTGACTTGCTTAATCATGTGGAACAACCTCTTTAAGTAAGCTTCCATTTACAGTTGTGGTCATAATTATTGGCACCCCTGGTAAATATGATCAAAGATGGATTAAAAATAAATCCTTTTGATCTTTCATTATTTTTTTTGTGCAAAATTCTAACCTTTCATTGAAGTAAAAGAATTGAAAGTGCGGGGTAAATCACATTATGAAATTAATGCTTTTCTCAAAAAACCAATGGCCATAATTATTGGTAATTATAAGACAGCTCTGATAACAGCTCCCAAGAGAACAGCTCTGAGTTTTCTCCTATAATGTTCTGAATTCTAGAATTCTTAGACAGTTGACTCGGGTCTAAATGCCTGAGTTTGGAGAACACCTGACAAGAGATCAGAGACCATTCCTTCATACAGAATCTCTTCAGATCAGCCGATGCTCGTCTGTATGGGCAGGTGAGGCAGATCCCCACCAAAAAATTCATCCAAACATAGACCTCTATATTCACTGAATTAATAATACATTATAAATGTGTTCAGCTTTCTGCAACAAATATTTGTTGGATTTTCTAAACTATTTTAAGCCGTAAAGTGAGCAGGATATATTAAAAAGTAGCACATGGATTCGGCCGGCGTTTATTCATGATACTAAGCAGGGCAGCCGGTCTCTGAGCCCTCCTCAGATCTACAGCGCCCCACAAATTTCCAATGTAAATTGACCACCAAATTTCCAATGTAAATTTGTGGTGAAAAATGGAACGGGGGAGTTTTTGGCTGCCGCGCTTATTTTCACGTGACGATATCAGTCCGCTTCAGATATATCAGGTCAGTAAATAGTTGTTCTTCCAATGTGGAGTAGCGAATCAAATTAATGAGAGTATAAACCCTTTAGTTTAAACATGCTCATGTGAAAAGCCTTATACAGTAGTTCTGTTCTGTTTGTTTATGTTTGTTCTGAGAATAGACATGGCTTTTTTTCCTCTCTGGAATTCATCCACAACTTGCAATATTCTAAAACAAGATTCGGATGCAATACAAGTAACATTAAAGGGTTAGTACACCCAAAAATTAAAATTCTATCATTAATTACTTACCCTCATATCGTTCGACACCCGTAAGATCTTTGTTCATCTTTGGAACACAAATTAAGATATTTTTATTGAAATCTGATGGCTCAGAAAGGCCTCCATTGGCAGCAATGTTTTTTGCACTCACAAGACCCATAAAAGGTACTAAAGACATTGTTACAAAGTCCATCTCACTACAGTGGTTCTACAATAACTTTATGAAGCGACGAGAATAGTTTTTGTGCGCAAACAAAAAATCAAAATAGCGACTTTATTCTGGGCCTCAGACATGAACTCAAGAAGCACCATGACGCATGCTTGAGAATATGACGTCGAGCACAGTTCAGGCATCCATGATATGTACACTTTAGCACCATTTTGAGCACTACGCCAAGACCTAAAGCTCAATCAATGTAGAATTCAACAGCTTAGATACGGCGCGTCTTCCTCTGCTTGTAAACAAAGCCCCTCGCTTCCGAGTCATATGTGAGAACGCCGGCTCTACTCTCGCGCATGCGTCTTGGTGCTTTGTGAGTTCACGTCTGAGGCCCAGAATAAAGTTGAATAAAGTCGCTATTTAGATTTTTTGTTTGCGCACAAAAAAAATTCTTGTCGCTTCATAAAGTTATTGTAGAACAACTGTAGTGAGATGGACTTTGTAACAACGCCTTTAGTACCTTGTATGGGTCTTGTGAGTGCAAAATACATTGCTGCCAATGGAGGCCTTTCTGAGCCATCGGATTTCAACTAAAATATCTTCATTTGTGTTCCAAAGATGAACGTCTAATGGGTGTCGAACGACATGAGGCTAAGTAATCAATGACAGAATTTTCATTTTTGGGTGAACTAACCCTTTAAGGCAATTCAAAGATGACATTCTATGCGTTTGTCGTGTTTAATAAAGTCTGTCAATCCTCATTAGAGCGCCACCCTCAGGCTGAATAATGCAAGGAGATTAAAATTCTGCCAAAAGTGTGTCTGATGTGTTCAGTTACTATAATATAAAGCTTATAAAATGCTTATCATAAACTAGGGCCAAGACCCAGAATCTGCCCTACCTAAATTTATGGCCAAGAGCCGCTACTGCTCCAGATCCTTCAGATTCCCAGCTCCATGATGCTTCTTCTCTTCAGTTCACCCCACTCATTTTCTATAGGGTTCTGTGTATTTTTTACAGCCATCTTTGATCATATTTACCAGGGGTGCAAATAATTCTGACCACAACTGTTTACTGTAAACTCAAATAAGTTGGCAAAACTCAAACTCAGTTGCCTCAAAATTTATTGAAGAAATTCAAAGTTTAGGTAAGCAGAACTAGTCTAGGCATGGGCAAAGCATGCTGGGAAATTGAAACCCCAGCCTAGTTTCAGTTAAACTTAAGTTAGTCTAAATTAAAAGAAACAATTTAATAAAACTCACAACAATGAAACAGTTCAGATTATTTAAAATTTATCAGTTATGTGAATTTGAAAGAAAAGGAAAGTGCTAAATACTCATAAAAGTTAATTTGACTGAACTACTTTGTTTAATTTAAGTTTGTCCTACTCGAACCAATTATTTTGAGTGTTAGGGCTTACAGTGTACCTAAGCAGACCTGGCAAACTATTTAACAAACCTGTCCGAGATTGATTTACATTTATATTTATGCATTTGGCAGACACTTTTATCCAAAGTGACTTACAGCGCACTTATTACAGGGACAATCCCCCTGGAGCAACATGGAGTAAAGTGCCTTTCTCAAGGACACACTGGTGGTGCATATCAGTTCAGTTGTTTAACCCACTAGACCACCATCAGATTGATACCAACAATCTAAAAAGATATGGACAAATAAACACTTTTTTTGAGAAACTAAAATCTGAATGTGTATTGTACTGAAATCCTACTGATGTGTCACTTGGATTATAATTTGGAACAGTATATACATAGTTGCGCTTAAAAATTTTGCTCTCACACACATCTGCCGAGAATAAAGAGAATTTCAGACTGGCGGGTACAATCAATTGTGCGTCCGTAAATCCAATTCACTGAATTCATTGAGTTCAAACTGACCCAGCTCTTTCCACACCATTTAAAGCGAATCTTATGACTTTCTATCCATCAAATGCTCAATCAAAGCTTTCTCTATAGCATCTAAACGGCTGTATTCAACCACCAGCAACTAATCAAATACTCAGCTGGGTTTCCGCTTGAACTTGAGATGTTTTATCAAATCCGTATAAGTGCATCAGATCCAGACACCGACTGTCTCGGTTCATGAGACGCAGGTCTAAAATTAGCTGGATATTCAGGTATAATATCACAACACCTAATGGCAGACAATAAGTCTTGTACACAGAACCACAACATTCCTTTACAACGTATAATTCAGACTTCCTGTGGTATAAAACATAAAAAGTACTTCTGTTTTTCAATGGCAACTGGCCATGATGACTTATTCATTAAAGAAAACGACGGCAGAAGAGATGAATACCCCAAAAACTTTACAAAGTGCTTGTAATCTGATGACCTCAGATTGTGAATCTTCTCTAGAGTTCCACTGTGAATGAAAAACCCCTTGAGCAGACGTCTGGATAACAAGATCTTCGATTTAAAGTGTGCAATCAAGGTGTGGGAAATCTTTTACTTCAAGCCATGGGGAAAAACAGGAAACAAACAGCATATCTGTGCGCTGTGTGTAGGACTGGTTATGGTTCACAGCATGCTGATGGAGCAAGTTTTATTTAACTGGACCAGCATGACAAATCTGTCTAGCCCAGTTCAGTGTCCAGTCACACGGTTTTAATTCCTTTAGAGTGGGTCTGTTTAGGAGTGTGTATTGAGTCGTCATAAATCTAGTTGTGTAGACGACACAACCTTCACTGCTGACCGCAGATAAGCAGAACATTTGAGCTGACCGGGAAGAAACCAAGATTCAAGGCCGACGGCTACCGCTGCTGGTCTCGAAGGTTCTAAAGTCACTTTATGCGTCTTGATTGATTGGATTGCTATCCACTTGCAATTGTATGCAAATATAAAAGTTGATGCTTAATGAGCAATGATGCTACATTAAGCAAATGTTTATGAATGTGACCTGATCTTTTGAGTCTACATTTGTTCTGAATTCTAGAATTCTTAGACAGTTGACTCCGGTCTAAATCTGTGGCCGGTTGCATAAACTGTTAAGACTAGTTAGTCATCAAATATTTTTCTTCAAGACTATTCATACCTTTATTATGTCAGTAACATCAAAATGTAGATTGGTCTAATTTGATACCGAAAATTAAGACTACTCCTAACTAACTGCTAGATGGTCAAATTAGGCCGGGATACACCAAGCTGACGGTCGGCCGTTGGGCAATGTCTGGCCATTTTTCGGAGACAACTAAATATATACAGAACTCTAGAATACTCAAATGTTTCAGTCTGGATTCATTCTAAATCCTACAATTTCTCAAACGATTGACTACATTTGTTCTGAACCTTAGAATACTCAGATTGAGTCTGGATTATTTCTAAAAACTACAATTTCTCCAATTACTGGCTCTACATCTGTTCTAAACAATATACTCCAACGACTGGGTCTTTATTTACTTTGAAACTCTACAGTTTTTCAAACGATTGACTGTTCTGAGCCTTAGAATACTCAAAGATTGAGGCTGGATTCGTTCTAAACACTATAATTTCTCAAACAATTGACTGTACAACTGTTCTGAACCCTATACCATAACAATTGAGTTTAAGAAACTCTACAGTTTTTCAAACGATTGACTCTATGTCTCTTCTAAATACTAGAATATGCAAACGATTGAGACTGGATTCATTCTAAATGTTACAATTTCTCAAACGATTGACTACATCTGTTCTGAACCTTAGAATACTCAAATTGAGTCTGGATTATTTCTAAAAACTACAATTTCTCCAATTACTGACTCTAAATCTGTTCTGAACCATATACTCTAATGACTGGGTCTTGATTTACTTTGAAACTCTACAGTTTTTCAAACGATTGACTCTATGTCACTTCTAAATACTAGAATATTCAAGCGATTGAGACTGGATTCATTCTAAATGTAACAATTTCTCAAACAATGGACCACATCTTTTCTGAACCTTAGAATACCCAAAGATTGAGGCTGGGTTCGTTCTAAACACTAATTTCTCAAACAATTGACTGTGCATCTGTTCTGAACCCATACTGTAACAATTGAGACTGGATTCATTCTAAACGCTACAAATTTCAAACGATTGACTCTATGTCTGTTCTGAAACTTAAAATACCCAAAGATTGAGGCTGAATTCTTTCTAAACACTACAATTTCTCAAATGATTGGCTGTACATCTGTTATGAACCCATACTGTAACAATTGAGTCTGGATTAACTTTGAAACTCTAAAAATTTCAAACGATTGACTCTACATCTGTTCTGAAACTTAAAAGACCCAAAGATTGAGGCTGGATTCATTCTAAACACTATAATTTCTCAAACAATTGACTGTACATCTGTTATGAACCCATACTGTAACAATTGAGTCTGGATTCACTTTGAAACTCTACAAATTTCAAACGATTGACTCTACATCTGTTCTGAAACTTAAAAGACCCAAAGATTGAGGCTGGATTCGTTCTAAACACTATAATTTCTCAAACAATTGACTGTACAACTTTTCTGAACCCTATACCATAACAATTGAGTTTAAGAAACTCTACAGTTTTTCAAACGATTGAAATCTTCTAAATACTAGAATATGCAAAAGATTGAGACTGGATTCATTCTAAATGTAACAATTTCTCAAACAATTGACTACATCTGTTCTGAACCTTAGAATACTCAAACAGTTGAGTCTGGATTTGTTCTAAACACAATACAGGTTGTCAAACTATTGACTGTGCATCTGTTCTGAAACCTATACTATAACGATTGAGACTGGATTAATTCTACGATACAAATTTCAAACTATTGACTCTATGTCTGTTCTGAAACTTAAAATACCCAAAGATTGAGGCTGGATTCGTTCTAAACACTACAATTTTTCAAATGATTGGCTGTACATCTGTTCTGAAACTTAGAATGCCCAAAGATCGATGCTGGATTCGTTCTAAACAATATCATTTCTCAAACAATTGTCTGTACATCTGTTCTGAACCCATACTGTTACAATTGAGTCTGGATTCACTTTAAAACTCTACAAATTTCAAACGATTGACTCTACATTTGTTCTAAAACTTAAAATACCCAAAGATTGAGGCTGGATTCGTTCTAAACACTACCATTTCTCAAATGATTGGCTGTACATCTGTGCTGAACCCTATAATATAGCAATTGAGTTTGAGAAACTTTTTTCAAAAGATTGACTCTATGTCTCTTCTAAATACTAGAATATGCAAACGATTGAGACTGGATTCATTCTAAATGCTACAATTTCTTAAAGAATTGACTACATCTGTTCTGAACCTTAGAATACTCAAACAGTTGAGTCTGGATTTGTTCTAAACACAATACAGTTTCTCAAACAATTGACTGTGCATCTGTTCTGAACCCTATACTGTAACAATTGAGTCTGGATTCATTCTAAACGCTACAATTTCTCAAACGATTGACTCTATGGGCCCTATTTTAACGATCTGAAACGCAAGTGTAAAAACGCGAAGCGCAAGTAACTTTGTGGGCGGGTCTCGGCGCTGTTGCTATTTTCCCGGCGGGATAAATGGCTCTTGCGCCCGGCGCAAATCTAAAATGGGTTGGTCTGAAGTAGCTTCATTATTCATAGGTGTGGTTTGGGCGTAACGTGAATAAACCAATCCGAGCGTCATCCAACATTCCCTTTAAAAGCAGGTGCGCAAGTTCCATAATGGATTGCTATTATTATGGCGTATTTACCAGGCGCACGCCAGGAGCGGTTCACAGCCGAGGAGACTGATGTGCTTGTAAGAGCAGTGAAAGACAGAGAAGTGAAGTTGTAATGTTGTACATTATGGTAAAGGTGATTTCACAGTCTTTTTTTTTTCAGTCTTTCAGTTTTTTCAGTTTTTCAGTCGATTTTTTTTCCTGATTCTTGACGGACAAACCAATTTGTCAGATGTCCTTATATACATATATGTCTTGCCACTATTGGGCAAACAGGTCTTATCCTTAATTATTACAATTAGCCTGAATCATTTGTAAGCTAGATTTATGCCTATTTTTTCACATCTTCGTGGCACACCACAATGATTTCCGTCATCTCATGTGTTAATATTTTTTTAGTGTAACAATTTATGATTTGCAAAAATAACTGTTGCATCTGTGTAGATTACATGAGCAAAGTGTATGCGCGTTGTGCACGCTATACATTATGGTCAAGCATGCGCCCTTAAAATAGCATAATGAACAACGCGCAACGCGCCACTGACTTTAGACTAGGTTTTTTCTGGTCAGTGGCGCAATTGTTTAATGGAACAGCAAAATAGCACCAGGGATTGTTTGCGCCGGAACACGCCTCCTTTTTTGCGCTGAACCGCCCAGGGAGCGCAAGTGCATTCACTAGTTTAGCGACGTGCTTCTGTGGAGGGAAAAGCGCGCTTTGCGCGGGTGCAAAATAGGAATGACACATGCGTCGGTGTACAAAGTCAATTGCGCTGGGTGCAAGATAGGGCCCATTATCTGTTCTGAAACTTAAAATACCCAAAGATTGAGGCTGGATTCATTCTAAACACTATAATTTCTCAAACAATTGACTGTACATCTGTTCTGAACTCATACTGTAACAATTGAGTCTAGATTCACTTTGAAGCTCTACAAATTTCAAACGATTGATTCTACATCTGTTCTGAAACTTAAAATACCCAAAGATTGAGGCTTGAATCATTCTAAACACTATAATTTCTCAAACAATTGACTGTACATCGGTTTTGAACCCATATAGTAACAACCCAGCAAGCAATTTTATGTTCAAAAGATGTCCAAACACAGCCCTGACGTCTTGGCTAAAATAAAATTTGGGCTGTCAGTGAAAATGTAATAAATGTCCAACCATAGCCCAAGAATAGACTAGTCATCAATCGTGGCTACGCACAGGCTACGCATAGAACATGTCAAAGAAATGAAACCAAACACACTGTAATCACTGTTGACTTTGCTTACATGATGGAATATCAAACATCTCGCAAGTTATTTTGGCAAAAACAACATGCAACTAAAATTCAAGGTAATTTTGGCCAGAAGTGGGTTACTCACTATATAGTTAACCGAGACAATGAAATAGTGGCTTATTGCTTGTTGGGAATTGAGTCTGGATTCACTTTGAAACTCTACAAATTTCAAAGGATTAACGCTATATCTGTTCTGAACCTTGAAAAACTCAAAAGATTGAGTCTGTATTCCTTCTAAACACTACAGTTTCTCAAATGATTGACTGTACATCTGTTCTGAACCTTAGAATACACTAACAATTGAGTATGGATTCATTCTAAACGCTATAATTTTTTCAAACGATTGATTCTACATCTGTTCTGAACCCTATGCTATAATGATTGAGTCTGGACACATTCTAAACTCTTTAATTTCTTAAACATTGGACTCCACATTTGTTCTGGACCTAGAAAACTCAAACTATTGAGTCTAGATTCATTCTAAAACTCTACAATTTGAAACTGAACTTTTGAATACTGAAATGATTGACTCCAAATCTCTCCTGAACTTTACAACTGTAACATTTTCAGATTTTCAAAAAATTCACAAAAGGTTAAGCCTAGATCCATTCAGAACTCTAGGTTCATTCATAGATCCATTCATTGTCTCTAGTTCTATTTTGAAGTCTAGAATTCTCCAACTTTCAACTCAAGATTCATTTAGGACTTTTAGATTTCCTAGACAGTGATGGATGAATACACATTCAGATGCACACACTCCCAGGAATGGCTTTCCAGAGCTTCAGATTGCCTGTGAACACAAAAAAATGAAATTCATCCCCATCCCTGAATGACTAATAAGGCCAGAATATATTTTAGAACAAATGCAGTGATTCTGAGGACTTGTGAGTTGTGCTCAGCAGCAGATGGCACAAGCTGCTGAAGGTTTTTTTAGCATGAATATGAAGAATAAAAACGCTTGTGGAAGGACTTTAACTCCACTCGCCAGCAGAACGCAGAGCAGCGAAGTGGCTTTTTCCTCTTTCCCTCAGATGAATGAGCAGTTAGAATAAAACGACTTGTTAGGCTAATCAAGAATGAGAGAGAAAAATGAGAGTAGAAAGGAAGCCCCTAGAACCTCCTTTATCAAAGTCCAGTTTGCACCACGAGCCCATTATAATTACACTGCTATTTGCCAAGCTCATACTGACTTTCTGAAGAAAAAAAAAAAAACCTGGCAACAAACCATACCTAAAATAAAACCACATTATGTCATGTTTAGATAAATGAAACCTAAAGGTGTTCATAAAAATATTGATAATCTATATGTAACCTGTCACGGTTTTTGTATAGTTGATGTAGCTCTCCTATAGTTGTAAATAAAATGGTCTTAGAGGTCAGACTAACACGAATCTCATATTTCCTATGATCATGATATGATTTGAATCTGTGTTTGAACAGAAGCTCAGAAGTGAATCCTGGCTGTATGAATACCCTTATCGGTGCCCTAGAAGTGAAGACAGAGGATTGTGAGCCGTAAAGGGCCGGCGGCGCTGACAGCGGGCAAATAACGGCTCAGTCCAGCCATCAGCCCCCGAGATAAGAGCTGCCATTCAGAGAGACTGACATACCAAAGAGTGCCAGTTCAGCCATTCTAGTATCCTCAAACGCACAAAAGACTTCATTTATCATCCTTAACACTCTTAACGACCTCCAGACCGGTGGATCAGGACGCTCCTGGAGGACAATTCGCTAAGAACTACAGACAAACCTCATGAAAGAAGTGCAGCTTAATTATCAAACATGCACATATTTTTGGAAGTGGCACTGAAATGGCTGTCAATACAAGAAATATTACAAATATTTATATAATAATGATAAGAACAACAACAACATAATCATTTTTATTATTAAAATAATAATTTATAAAATATAGATGACAATTATTATTATTAAAATAAAATCTAACAATTTTATTATAATATAATATAATATAATATATAAAACTTGTTTAAATCGAAGAATTAGTTGTCATGTTACTTTAAAATTAAAATGAAAGATAGCAAAATATATTACTTATATTTACACACAAAATACAATGACAATTATTATTATTATTAAATAAAAAATCTAAAATGTTAATTGATTGAAACTGTAATAATATAATATAATTAATATATCATATAATATAATTAATATAATATAATATATACAACTTGTTTTACTTGATTAATTAGTTGTCATATTAATTTAAAATGAAAATGAAAGAAAGCATAATATATGAATAATTTTTACACAAAATATAAATAGTGACAATTATTATTATTATTATTAAATAAAAAAATAAAAGATGATATAAAATACTAGGTTTACTAGAATAATTTGCTGTCAGGTTAATTTAAAATGAAAATGAAAGAAAGCATAATATATTAATTATATTTACACACAAAATACAATGACAATTATTATTATTAAATACAAAATCTAAAATGTTAATTGATTTAAACTGTAATATAATATAATGTAATATAATACAATTAATATAATATCATATAATATAATTAATATAATATCACATATACAACTTGTTTTACTTGATTTATTAGTTGTCATATTAATTTAAAATGGAAATGAAAGAAAGAATAATATATTAATTTTTACACAAAATATAAATAGTGACTATTATTATTATTATTATTATTAATAAATAAAAAATAAAAGATGATTTAACTGTAATAATATAATATAAAATATTAGGTTAACTTGAAGAATTTGTTGTCATGTTAATTTAAAAGAAAATGAAAGAAAGCATAATATATTGATTATATTTACAAATAAAATATAAATAATGACAAATTCCTATTATTAAATAAAAAATCGAATTAAATATAATATAATATAAAACACTTGTTTAACTTGAATTAGTTGTCATATCTATTATATTTAATAGTGTTTTAAAAACTGTAAATTGTGCTGGATGGTTTTAAGCCACAAAATAGCACTAGAGCGCTTTTTAAATACGCTGCATGAACATGTACTAGCCACACACCGTGTTTTTCAAGCATACAGACAAATGAAGGGCTGAAGAGCCGAGAGAACAGCTGGGAAAATGTTCTTTTTTTTCACCTAAATGTCCTTCAGAACACAGCGGCTTTCAACACAACCGCAGCAGGAAAGCGATTGCAGAGTCCGCGTCAAATCAGAACATCCATTCATCACAAGCCGCGATGCTGAACACCCCGCTCTGCTCTTAACGTCCAGAAAGACACAGAGCTGCAACCGACATCTCCACCATCACACACAAGAGCAGCAACACACACCAGTGTGGGGCAGTCGTGGCCTGATTGTTAGAGTCAGATTGGTAACCTGAAGGTTGCGGGTTCGATTCTCAATACCGGCAGTAAATGATTGAGGTGCCCTTGAGCAAGGCACCTAACCCCCAATCGCTCCCTGGGCACCACAGCAAAATGGCTGCCCACTGCTCCCGGTGTGTGTGTCCACGGTTTGCAGTGTGTGTGTGTGTGTTCACTACTGACTACTCCCAATGTGTGAGCTCTAACTTGGATGGATTAAACGCAGAGGACAAATTCGGTTACCATCAGGGCTTGACATCAAAACACCCGCCAACCTGCCAAATGCGGGTGTATTTCAGCTTTGGCGGCTTACATTTTTATATATAATATACATTTTTCAATTGTAGACTTTTAAAAAGGTATCTGAAATAATAAACTAAGTGCAATAGTGTTGTCAAAAATATAGATTTTTTCAATACTGAAATATCTGAAACGCTTCCAAAACTCATTTTCCACAGAATAAACACACAATACCAGCGTCTCTTTCTCTCTCTCTCTCTCATCTCTCTGACAGCGAGTGACACACAAACCCACCTCCTCTCACTCAATCGTTTCATTTGCTCCGGATGAATATCGCTCCTGTTACAGGGCTTGGATTTCGGCGTGGGATTGCACTTAACTTACTCATTCCCACAGATTTTGAGCTCACACCCAAAGTGCGGAACAAAAAGCCGCTTCTCACTTTTAAATTGAGATTTTTTTTCCACTGCTTATTGCACTTAAAGGGATAGTTGAAAATTAGCCCATGATTTACTCACCCTCATGTCATCCTAAGTGTATATGATATTCTTCTTTCAGACTAATACAATCTTCCAAAGCTCTTCCAAGCTTTATAATGGCAGTTTGTGTTTTGAAGTCCATAAAAGTCAAACGCCAGTCTCTTGTGAACGTACATACGACAGTTAAAGATCACAGTTTGTAAAGTTTTAAATATGGATGGATATTTTTCTTACACAAACGCATCGCTTCGTTCAGAAGGCCTTTATTAGCCCCCCGGAGCCGTGTGGAGCACTTTTATGATGGATAGATGCACTTTTATGGACTCAAAACAGAAACAGCCATTCACTGCCATAATAATGCTTGATTTGGCAGGACTTTTTTAATATAACTCTTATATAACATATAAGAATGTCATATACACCTAGGATGGCTTGAGGGTGAGTAAATCATGGGCTAATTTTCATTTTTGGGTGAACTTTCCGTTTAAACAGTCAAATACACACAAAATAATGACAAAATGCCGGTTGTGGCGAGTATTCACGTAAACACAGTCTGTTCTGTTTTAAGTGAACGTAACAGTTGAGAAAGAAAATGCACGTGTACAAGAATAATGGATCCGTGTGTTAGGTCTTAAAGTGACAGCAGCCTAAAAACCTGCTGCCAAATTATGAGATAATATTAAAAATATCTATATGGCAGTTTTCCCCAATGTATCGCTGTCAAAATTGTGGCCAGTGGAAATGCTGAGTGGCTAGTAATTTTGGAAAACCACTGGCCACAGTGGCTGGTGAGCAAAAAAAGTTAATGTCATGCCCTGGTTAGTACTTGGCCTTCACATGTCACTTTCACAGAAGAATATTTAGAGCTTCTGCTGAGTATCTGCTCATTACAAGCAAATACATGTGTAAAAAGCCTCACCAGAATATTTGACCTCAAACCTGTCTGATGGAACACAAAAGGTGGATATTTGAAGATATCATATAACTCTTTTTAAAGCTGCACTATGTAACATTTTTTCAGTACAATATCCAAAAACCACTAGGCCAGTGTTATATATTTTGTTCAGTTGAGTACTTACAATATCCCAAATGTTTCCAACTATTTGTAAATCGTGAGAAAATTGCTATTTTACCCAAGGAACCGGCACGTGTGAGGGAGTCGCCTGTCGATGGCGTCATATCTGCGTTCCTCTCGTTTTCCGGTTTTATTTTGCAGAAACGCTTTACTCTCACTGCAGTGTGAACAAGTGTCATAGCAGCCGCCGAGCGAACGCACAGTAACGTCATAACATCATTCTCAACACACTCAGATGTATCTAATATGATAATCAGAGCTGCGTTACCTCATACTCACGACCGGAAAAGCGGAAATGGAGCCGTCGACTGTGTCATAATAAAAGTCCTGCTGTTCGCGAGGCGTGTGTTGCGTTCATCTTATTAACAATCGCTCCTGCGGCCTTGCTCAGCTCCACAACACTCGGTCCTGCTCTGCTTCAGACTACAGTAACGTTAATAATCACATCCATGAACAGGATTTCTGCCCGAGTCCTATCCCAATTCTTTCCCACCGGCTGTGAGGTGAAAACCACATGTCCCAAGATTCTGCGCTCAAACTTGCCGTCATCAAACTACGCCTTTGTTTTGAATAGGCGACCTTTAGCGGACGGACAAGTTACGTAGTGCACCTTTAATATAATTAAAGTAAACCGGAGCTGTTAATGCTAAAAAATCTACATAAAAGTATTCTATATTATTATATATTTTTCAAAACACGGCATCATGAAGCTTCGAAGCGTTATGAATCGCCAAATTTCAGCAGTTTGACACGCGATCCAAATCATGATTCGACTCACTGATTCATAACGCTTCGAAGCTTCATGAGGCCGTGTTTTGAAATCGTCATCACTATATAAGTCATTATTTAGGGTTTTTTTTGCGCACAAAAACTATTCTCGCCGATTCATAAAGTTATTTTAGAACCACTGTAGTGAGATGGACTTTGTAACGACGTCTTTTTTAAGGGTCTTGAGAGTGAACCGTGCATTGTGCCAATGGAGGCCTTTCAGAGCCATCAGATTTCAACTAAAATATCTTCATTTGTGTTCTGAAGATGAACGGAGGTCTGACGGGTGTCCAACGACATGAGGGTAAGTAATTAATGACAGAATTTTCATTTTTGGGTGAACTAACCCTTTAAAATGAATCATTTGATCCTCTTCACAAAACCCACATTAAATGATTATTTCGTGATTCAAACTGAACAATTCTTGAGTTCGACTTACTCACATCATTAAAATTATGGTCTGTCATCACACTAAGCTATCATATGACATTAGAAGAGTTGAAATATAGCAAGCAAGTCGTATGGACTACTTTTATGTCGCTTTATAGCATTATTTTGTTGTTGCTCGTAGACAGCCGATTCTTCAAAATTCTCCTTTCATGTTCCATGAAAAAAAACACAGGTTTATAACAACATGAGGGCAAGTAAATAACACAATTGTAATTGCATTTGTTTGAACTCATTCTGTCACCTCAGTCACTCAATAAACATGAAAATCAATGGAACTGCGGCACAAACTATTGAGTGGATTGAACAAATAACAACCTTCAGGTGGCGTCTCACTATCCGCCTCAAAACAACTACATGTTGGTCTGTTTGCGTCTGTCGCACTCACTGATGAAGAATGGACGACTAAACGTCTGCCTCTGACAGTAAATATCCTAATGCAACCTCGTATTATGGAAATGTGGTGGCCTGTCATTTTTAAGCACTGTCGGGATAAACAGTCGAATTTATTTGAGCCTTTTGAGCATCAATAACACTGAACAAGATGTTATCAGTAATGAATTCCCCTGATGGAACATTATCTTCCTTAATTACAACAAACAGAACCTGTTCGTCAACAGAGCAGCGTTTTTTTCCTTTTCCTACGACGGAAACGAGCGGCGAATTTCCTACAGTAGAGCTCTATTTATGGACTAAACATCATTTTCGCCCTCAAAATAATTCGTCCCAGTTGATGCGGTGGAGGTCAAGTATGTATCAAGTGCGTTTGTGTAAAATAATCACATCCATCATTCATTTTCTGGCCTCTAAATGTGGTGGGTGGATCTAAATCAAGCCCCCAGGCCACGGAAATCTCCGAGGACCAAACGCCACAGATCCTGGTCATTTCCATAAGTCTGATATCCAAAATTAGATTACACGGACCAAGGTCGGTTATGCTAATACATCAGCGGATGATGGAGGAACACCGATTTAAAAAGACCATCAGCGTACGTGTCTTGCACACGCGTTTTCTTTTTTTCGAAATGCACAGGAGTTTTTGTTTATTCTGATCAGCAAATCCCAGTATATCAGACAGCCGAGTGTAATCTCCGCATCATGAAGTCAGCAGTCGTGTTTGACCTTCATACACACTCTGAGCATCAATTATCCAGGCCGCTATTGATTTTTCTGCTGCGCTGCTCTGCTCTCTAATGCTGCCAGGACCGTCTGAAGAAATCATCTGCGCAGGCTGCTCCACGCTCAGCAAACGGCCTCAGTTCTTCACCAAATTATCATTAAACCCACCGAATTAGACCTGATCATACGCCATTGATCATAGTCAATAAAAATTATTATAAACCCTACAGATTTCAACAGAATTAGACTCTAAATATAATCAATATGTATAATTACAATTCTCAGAAAATACAATAACAACAAAAATGGGCCTAATCATACTTAATTGATCATATTTAATTAAATTATTATAAACCCTACAGATTTCAACAGAATTACACTTAAATATAATCAATAAGTATAATTTAAAACCTTCGAATTCAACAGAAATTGACTTAGTCATACTTAATTGATCATATTTAATAAAAATTATTATAAAATCTGCATATTTCAACAGAATTAGACTTCAAAACAACCTAACTATAATTCTTTGGAAAATAGCCATAATTCTGAAGAAATTGACTTAAGCATACTTAACTGATCATATTTCATTAAAATTATTATAAAAGCCTACAGACTTCAAAAGATTTAGACTTTTAAAAAATATCAATAAGTATGAATAAAATTCTTAGAAAATATAAGAACTCAACAAAAATGGGCCTAATCATACTTAACTGCTCATATTTCATTAAAATGATTATAAACCCTACAGACGTCAAAAGATTTAGACGTATGAAATATTGAAATATCAATAAGTATGAATGAAACTCTTAGAAAATATACAGAACTGATGGACTTAATTATACTTAATTGATCATATTTAATAAAAAACATTAAATCTACAGATTTCAACAGAATTAGACTAAATATAATCAATAAGTATAATTAAAAGTCTTAGAAATATATAAGAGCTCAACAAAAATGGGCCTAAATATACTTATTTGATCATATTTAATTAAAATTATTATAAACCTCACAGATTTGAAAATAATTAGACTTTAAAAATAATCAATAAGTATAATTCTTAAATAAAAGATGTAAATAAAATTCATGTAAAAGATAAAGAGTTCAACAGAAATTGACTTTTTTGAGATATTTAACTGATTATATATAATTACAATTATTACAAAATCTACAGGTTTAAACAGAATTAGACTTCGAACATAATCAATAAAGTTGAATTATAATTATTGGAAAAAAGTCAGAATTCAACAAAAAAGATCTTAATCATACTTAACTGCTCATATTTCAATAAAATCATTATACAACTTACATATTGAAAGAAAATTAGACTTTAAATCTAACCAGTCAAATATAAATAGATTTCACGTTCGACTGTAAATACAATCAATCAAGTATAATTAAATATTCTTAGAAAACACACATAATTCAACATAAATAGACAATCATACCTGACTGGAATCTGAAGAATTTGACTTTTATAGTCGATTGATCTTATTTGATTAAAACTATTATAAAATACATACAATTCAATACAATCAGATCTTATATGGGACTGATCATATCCAATGGAAATTATAAATTCTAAAATCGTACAGAATTGGATCTAATCTCATGTAATTTCTCTCTCGTTGTTCTGGCATTTGTTTGGATCGTCGCTGAGCTGCGCAAAACACATTTCACGTCAATAAATTGGCATTAAAAAAAGATTTTCAACAAATAAAAACACGAAGAGAAGGGTTTTATCAATGTGTGGCACACCAGAATGAAGTCAGGTGGTTTGAACGTAGGGGGCTTTGTGACATCATCCGGAAAGGAAATCTGTTTCAGAGGATGAGCAAGTTATTACATTCTGATGAAAAAAATTACAAAGATAAACATTCTTTTCTCTGGAAAAACACGCACCAGTGAGTTGAGCACAATGAGACCGAGAACGTATCACAAAAGTAAATGGGGTCAGTTTTGATTTCACGATAACGTTAACATATAATTTTCTGTCTCCAAATATTCCATTACATACAGCACGATTACCCAGCAGGCAGTGCAGCCCATACAAATCACTCGATATTCCTCAGAGCTCATTGTTTTAAAGGTAGACGTGCTGTTGTGTTTACGCTCCACAGCTTTACATTTATCTCAATATTTCATGTTTCTCTCTGCATGGAAGCCACCATTTTAATCCATATGACTCGGCAGACGCATGTAAGCAAGAAACGGCTGCTGTCTAAAATGTCTTCTGTTTGTGGTGTAAACAGCTCTGCTGTCAGGTAAACATTTCAGGCTCTGCCATGAAGACTGCGGAAAACACTTCCCACCATCACAAGAGCCAAATCTCCTGTTTTGTCTCATTTCCTCTCGCCTCGTCTCATCTCAGCTCGGGACAGTTTTCTTCGATGTTACTGGCCTCACATAAAGAAAAATGCAGTATTATAGTGCAGTGATGCTGCTTTGATATACCAAAGTTTTTATATAGGGTACAACGGGGCTAAAGGCTCGACGAGGTAAAAGGCTCCTTTGATTTTATTTTCCTCCAAACCACTAGATGGCACAAAAACGTGCCTCAGCACTTTCCAAAACATCCGCTTTTCAAGATGCACGTGGACATTTGTCTGATCTTTGACGTGATCTCGGGCAGCAGCGCAAAGTTGATTCTGCGCTCATGTGATCTAATATTTGATGTTTTTAGCAAATAAGAATCGCTAAAATGATTGAATATATTTTGAAACAAAGGTCTTGTTAAAGGGTAGTTCGCCCAAAAATGAAAATAATGTAATTTATTCCTCACCCTCATGCCGTTCCACACCCGTAATGGTGCGTTCACACCGGACGCGAATGACGCGAATCGCGCAAGTGATTTGCATGTTAAGTCAATGCAAAGACGCGAATAGACATTCTGCGGTGCGATTCGCTCGAATGACACGGCGTGAATTGAGCGAATTGAGCGTTTGACGCCCGAGTTGAAAAATCTGAACTTTGGCGGATATTCGCGCCGCATTAACCAATCAGGAACTCGCTCTAGTAGTGATAATAATGAGGAGAAAATCGGTATATTAATATCTGGTTCAGACAATATGATTATCACTGTGATAACATTAAATGAGATGAAACACAACCCAGTCTCTTTTTGTTAAATGCAAGTTTATGTTTGATCAATTATACAAAAGTATAAGTAAAAGGTATAATAAGCTACACATGAAATAAAGCAAACAATTCAGTCAAACATTCAAAGTCATTGCTAGTCGGCTACAACTGTAACGTAAAGCTATAGCCTAAAAATAAAAAAAGTAATGAAACTTCACTTTGCCCTCAGCCTAAACGATTTGCCAGGGAACAAATTATAGATCCATGAGACCAAAGATCGGCGGTTACATCTACACAAGACGAATTCTAGCTCGAGACACCACAGAGACATCAGAGCCAGCGGCAGACGGCAGAAGGACTAGCCGAGGAAAGGCTTCTCTCGCCGGGGTAAACAAGCGCGGAGCGCCGCTGATCCACTGGAGCTCACAACTCCGAAAACGCCAGATAAAATGTTCAAACAGGTACTCTTTTTTAAAATAAACCACAGATTTGAGCTTTAAACAACTACATTATCGCCTGAAAAAGTCTTAAAACTACGTTTTGTCACACATTAACAGTAGATTTGAACAAAAAAGACTTGTAAACATAGCCCATGTCAGCCATTTCTCAACGAGACGAGCCGGCTGGCAGAAGCCCCGCCCATGACGCGAATTCACGTCTGTTTGTGAAGTGAATGTCACGCGTGAATGAAACGAATTTCACGCGTGAATGAAGCGAGTAAACTCAAAATGTTCAAGCGTCCAACTTCGCGCGAATAGCGCAAATTATTCGCTTCCAGAGTGAACGCCACATATGACCTCCGTTCATCTTCTGAACACAAATGAAGATATTTTAGTTGAAATCCGATGGCTCAGTGAGGCCTGCATAACCAGCAATGACATTTCCTCTCTCAAGATCCATTAATAAAACATATTTAAATCAGTCCATGTGAGTACAGTGGTTCAATATTAATATTATAAAGCGACAAGAATATTTGTGGTGCGCTAAAAAAAACTAAATAACGACTTATATAGTGATGGCCGATTTCAAAACACTGCTTCATGAAGCTTATGAGCGTGTCGAATCAGCAGCTCGGAGCGCCAAAGTCACGTGATTTCAGCAGTTTGGTAGCCTAGAAATCTAGACGCACCCTAGCAGCAGAAAATGTAATTTGCAGCCAGGGTCGTCTAGCAACTCTCTGTTGGCTTGCGAGCTGGAAAAACCAAACTCTAGTCAGCCCAATCACATCGTGTATAGTCGGTGGGCGGGCTTAACATAATGACGGCAGTGTTGCGGTGGTTCCACGTGAAATCCCTGCTAACAAAGAACGTTACGGCACGGAAGTCATTCTTAAAAAAGGAAGATGTGTTCTGAGTTTTGCTGACCGGATACGGTAAAAGTTTAATCTATAAAATCGCTCCGCTGGTGGGAAACCGCATGGGACTCAGCCACAACCCGCTTGTAATTGTTGTCACCACTGATAGCGCTCTGGTTGGTTGTAGCGCTATCCTATTGTGTGCAGAGGGAATCTGAAAGACAGCAGTTTATCCCGCCCCTCGGATTGAGCCCTGCCAATGGTGTGTTCCCAGACCCAACATCTTGATGTGGGTCTAGCTTTTCAGGCTAGTAGTTTGGCGGTTGGACACGCGATCCGAATCATGATTCGACTCGCTTATTCGATACGCTCCGACGCTTCATGAAGCAGTGCTTTGAAATCGGCCATCACTATTCGTTATTTCGTTTTTTTGGCGGACCATTAATATTCTTGTCGCTTTATAATATTAATATTGAACCACTGTACTCACATGGACTGATTTAAATATGTTTTAAGTACATTAATGGATCTTGAGAGTGTAAATGTCATTGATCCCTATGCAGGCCTCACTGAGGCTTCGGATTTCAACAAAATTATCTTCATTTTATGTCTTACGGGTGTGGAACGGCATGAGGGTGAGTAATAAATGACATTATTTTCATTTTTGGGTGAACTAACCAAGCGGCAACCTCCCGCAGTTTCTCTTGAAGCCAATACGGAAGTGACATAAACTGCAATTCATTGACTGGCCGCTAGGGACAGGCTCCAGAAGTGAGCAGAATCTCATTGAGTCCCATGTTAAAATGCCAAACTTTACAGCAGATTAAAACATGTTTACAGTCTGGTACAAATTGTGGTTTTGGTCTATATGGCTAATTTTACCCTTCATGACGACTGTGAGGGGGTGAATTTTTGTATAACTCATTCGTTTAAATTATATAAAGCTTTAAAGTTATGCATAATTAAGGGCGTGGCCACTTCGAGTGACAGGTGGATAGCCATTTATCTGCTGTCTGTTAGTCATCGCGTCACTTCAGCTCCGCCCACGTCCCGCCTTTTTGCCCATTTTCTGTTATCCGGGAGGGACGCACAATGTTTTGGTCAAGGTAATCAAAGCAACTTTCAATAAGGAAGAATATGTAAAAGTATGGTATTTGGGGCAAAAGGCACCATATTTAACATGATCATAAACAGCCGCTGACTTTTCCATTTGTTGACATGACGGTTAGATTCAGATTGTAAGTATCATTTATTAAGTTGGGTGTCCACCTCAGAGATAATCACCATATTTATAATGAAACCTTCATATTTAAAAATGTGATATTAATCATATCATATAATAAAATATACTATTGTTACTACTACGGTAAATCTATATTAAATTATTATGGGATCTCCTTCAATGCTTTCAGAATCTTTACCTTTTTAAATGATTTTGTTTCTATATTTTTCAGATATATTTCTATATTAACATATTTTAATGACAAATTTATTGATAAAAAATGTATTCTTTTATTCATCAAAATAAACAGGAAATAGTGCAAACTTTGCTAAAGTGATTGTTTTGAACAAGTTTTAACTTAGACATTATTAAAAACATATTATTTTAGTGAAAGTATTTGTATCAATACGTTCTGCCATTTGCCCCATGTGTGGGGTAAATGCCCCCCTCGACATCCCATACATTTTTAAGATGTTAAAATAAAATAAACCACTTTTATGATTTATTTTCCCACAAAATCTGTTGCTCCATAAAATGTCCAATGCCAACATATATATTTTTTTGTATATCATACATTATAGGAGAAGTGAAAAGCACATTTTTCTTAAGGTGTGCCTTAAGCCCCGTTGTACCCTAATATGGTATTTAAATATTACTCATAGTGACTTCAAAGAAAACAATGGAATATACATGTCTGAAAAGACATAATACTTACTTGTAAGACCGATTTTTTTTCTTCCTAAAAAGCAATTTCACAAAAAATTTGTCAATGAGCATATGTGTATTTTCATTAGTGCACTGAGATTTTACAGCCAATAGACTGCCCTCCGTCTCTCTGCTGTTGCCGTGGAAACCAGGGGAGAACAGAAGGGGGAAGGGGAGGGCATGGGAAATGAATTTATATCTCTCAGCAGTAGGATCACTAACTGATCTGCTGCTCACATCGGAATTAAATTCTCACTATGCATAAAGAGTGCTGCGGATCAGAGAGAGGGATGAGAAAGAAATGAGACAAAACAATCACAGAGTATTGTATGCGTAGAGCAAACCGCTTGATTTCATGCATATTCCACTGTGATCAAATCTGCCCATAGGCAAGACAAACCCCAAATGAGCCGTCTTTAATATCTCAATTGTGTCTCAGAGAGAGCAATGGCATTAAATGGAGTGCAAATGGAGGCTCAAGTCTCCTGGTTATTCTTCTAGTGATCTCCAATGGCTCCTTCAGCTTTTGCCAAGATACTAATGTCTGCAATTGAAAGTCAAGGATTGTAATATGAACATTTCTCATCGAATTCTTCCCAGATCAAATTATTGGTAAATTATTCAAAACTTTGCTCGCTGGCTGCTTGTGCTTCAGACATGAATGATATCTCAAATTGTGTGGCTTGTTGTGTGCTGAAACTTTCCTAAGTGATCAAACTTGCAATTTTTGTCTGACAAAGAATAATAATAAAACATTTTAAGACTACCATAGAGATAGCCAGTAACACCCTAGCAATCACAGCAGCAAAAAACTGACAGAATACTTTAGCAACGGAATTGTAGTACCCTAGCAACCACTTAGAGCACCTTAGCAACTGTAGAGAAGCATGCTAACAACCTCTCAGAACACTTTAACAATGGAATTGTAGCACCCTAGCAACTATAGAGAAGCGCGCTAACAACCCCCCAGAACACTTTAGCATGGAATAGTAACACCCTAGTAACCACTCAGAGCACCGTAGCAACTGTAGAGAACCACAGAAACAACCAATCAGAACACTTTAGCGACGGAATTGTGGCAACCTAGCAACCACTTAGAGCACCTTAGCAACTGTAGAGAAGCACACTAACAACCCCTTAGAACATTTTAACAATGGAATAGCAACACCCTAGCAACCACTTAGAGCACCTTAACAACTGTAGAGAAGCATGCTAACAAACACTCAGAACACTTTAGCAACGGAATTGTAGCACCCTAGTAACCACTCAGAGCACCTTAGCAACTGCAGAGAAGCATGCTAGCAAACACTCAGAACACTTTAGCAACGGAATTGTGGCACCCTAGCAACCACTTAGAGCACCTTAGCAACTGTAGAGAAGCACACTAACAACCCTTTAGAACTTTTTAACAATGGAATAGCAACACCCTAGCAACCACTCAGAGCACCTTAGCAACTGTAGAGAAACACACTAACAACCCCTTAGAACATTTTACCAATGGAATAGCAACACCCTAGCAACCACTCAGAGCACCTTAGCAACTGTAGAGAAACACACTAACAACCCCTTAGAATATTTTAACATTTGAAATGCAACATCCTAGCAACCACTCAGAGCACCTTAGCAACTGTAGAGAAGCAAACTAACAACCCCTTAGAACATTTTAACAATGGAATAGCAACACCCTAGCAACCATTTAGAGCACCTTAGCAACTGCAGAGAAGCAAGCTAACAACCACTCAGAACACTTTAGCAACGGAATTGTAGCACCATAGCAACCACTCAGCGCACTTTAGCAAATGTAGAGAAGCAAACTAACAACCCCTTAGAACATTTTAACAATGGAATAGCAACACCATAGCAACCACTCAGAGCACCTTAGCAACTGCAGAGAAGCATGCTAACAACCACTCAGAACACTTTAGCAAAGAAATTGTAGCACCCTAGCAACCACTCAGAGCACCTTAGCAACTGTAGAGAAGCATGCTAGCAAACACTCAGAACACTTTAACAACAGAATTGTTGCCCCCTAGCAACCACTCAGCGCACCATAGCAACTGTAGAGAAGTGCGCTAACAAAAACTCAGCACTTTAACAACGGAATAGTAACACTAACAACCCCTCAGCGCACGTCAGCAACTGTAGAGAAGCATGCTAACAAACACTCCGAACACTTTAGCAACAGAATTGTAGCACCCTAGCAACCACTCAGCGCACCATAGCAACTGTCGAGAAGCATGCTAACAAACACTCAGAGCACTTTAACAATGGAATAGTAACACTAGCAACCCCTCAGTGCACCTTAGCAACTGGAGAGAAGCATGCTAACCCACTTTAGCAACGGAATTGTATCACCCTAGCAACCACTCAGCACCTTAGCAACTGTAGAGAAGCACGCCAACAACCACTCAGAACACTTTAACAATGGAATAGTAACACTAGCAACCCGTGCTAGCAACCACTCAGAACACTAACTATGGAATTATAGCACTCTAGCAACCACTTAGAGCACCTTAGCAACTAGCAAAATACTTACAAACATCCATATACTACAGTGTCAGCAAACTAAAATGACATACCCTAGCAACCACTCAGAACACATCAGGTGGAGTAGTAATGCTCTAGCAACCACTCCGAAAAGGGTGTTTTGAATGGTTGCCATGGCGTTGCTATGGCATCGTTGGCATCTTTATACAGCCGAGTTATGGCTGCTCTAATGCGGCTCTGAGTCTGCTCAAAGTTCTGTGTAAAGATGCAATGCTGCATAATGCCGGTCCTAACCCACAAATATTGAAGAAATCAAATTTTGGAGAAAAAAAAAAAAAAAATGAAAGCAAACATGTTGTGAGTGAGGATGTCCTGGCCAGCAACATCAGGGTGTGTCAGGAACTATTGATCACACATCTGGGCTGGAGTAACCAGAACAAACCACCCGGCCTCATGATCCGAGGATGCACTTTACCAGATACATCCGCTCTAATTCTATTGATATTCATGTGCTGGACACACAGGATGAAGAAAAACATATAAACTCGGAGATGATGGCAGCGGATCAATGCAGAACAAGATCATTATCGCCATATTCTACAACCTTGAGAGCCACAAGACCGTGGCGCACTCAAGCAATCCTCGTAAATTGTTAATGCTTCCTACCTCTATAATACACAAACAGCTGAATGACATCAGAGATGCAGGAAAGGAAACACAGAAGATCATTCTGGTGGAAGCATGAGGATGTGTGTGTGTGTGTGTGTGCGCGTAAGTAGACTCAAGTCTTGCTCTTTCCTGTGAGGTCGTGTCTTACACACACCAATTACACGTGGTGCCCACACTCTGAGCTTTGCTATTCAGATGGGTTTGGTATTAATCACCAAACTAACAAATCTACTCCCACCCTTTCAGCTCTGACGCCCCCTCTTAAAGACACAACGCCGCAACAGCAACAGCCCGACATCTATGCTTAACCCGGCTCGTTTAATTCCACCAATCACTCCGCTAATGATAACAATTGTTGACAATGCTTCCGGCACCTCAACCTCACCTTTAATGCGCTATAATTATCAGAAGCCTCAACATTCCTGACAGCAAGAAAATCTGTTAGTTCCTCTCAGAAAATATAAACATGTGAAAACTGTTTGCCAGTTCTCTAAACTACCGTGTTAATCTCGGCAGAAATGTTCATTTATGAAGGGTGTTTTTATTTTGTCAATCATAACCAAGGTAAGATAAAAACTGTGTCACTGTGATCAGGCCCGTCGCAAGGGGGGTTCGAGGCCCTGTGCAAACGTGATGTGCGAGGCCCTGGGGTATAGCCTATCGGTCTACTGTTGCTATAGTGACAAACAATTTGTTGTTTATGTGGATATTTAAAAAACAAAATCGTATATTCAGTTTAACAGCATTAGGTTCAAGAAGTTAAAGGGTAACTTCAGTGATTTAGCATTAAGCTTTGTATCAGTAGAAACCCGGTAGTATATTCGAATTATGGTACTTTCCCCCTCTTATCCCCCTGAGATGAGATAATTATGCATTTTATTTCTGGAAAAAATCCTCAGATGATGCAAATATCGTCATTTTGGTTATTAATAAAAACAAATTTGTTTAAGTTATATAATATACAATTTTATATATTAATTCTAAAGAATTAGAATAAAAAAATAAATAAAAAATAAGTTTAAATGTTAATTCAATTAAAATATATTTATTATTTGTTTTATTGTCATCTCACATATGGATCGGGATTCAATTAATTAGCATCAAACAAACAATATAATTTTTTTAAGATGACTTATTAAACGAAAAGATGATTGCATGGTGAATCATCGATTCGTCGCTCTGCTGAGAATGCCTTGTGTGTTAAACCGGGAACATACTCTGATGTGGCGTTCACACCGGACGCGATTCGCACGAATAATTCGTGCTAATCGCGCGAAGGTGGACGCGTGTACATTTTGAGTTTACTCGCGCGAATCGCGTGTGACATTCACTGCACAACAGACGCGAATTCGCGTCATGGCCGGGGCTTCCGCCAGCAGCTCGTCTCGTTGAGAAATGGCTGACATGGGCTATGTTTACATGTCTTTTTTTTGTTAAAAATCTACTGTTAATGTGTGACAAAACGTAGTTTTAAGACTTTTTCAGTCGATAATGTAGTTGTTTAAAGCTCAAATCTGTGGTTTATTTATATAAAGAGTGCCTTTTTGAACATTTTATCTGCCGTTTTCGGAGTTGTGAGCTCCAGCGGACAGCGGCGCTCAGCGCTCTTCAAAGCCGGCGAGGGCAACCTTTCCTCGGCCAGTCCTTCTGCCGTCTGCCGCTGGCTCTGATGTCTCTGTGGTGTGTCTCGAGCTATAATTCGTCTTGTAACGGCCGATCTTTGGTCTCATGGATCTATAATTTGTTCCCTGGCAAATCGTTTAGGCTGAGGGCAAAGATAAGTTTCATTACTTTATATTTTTAGGCTATAACTGTACGTTGCAGTTGTAACGTTAGCCTACTAGCACTGACTTTGAATGTTTGACTGCATTGTTTGCTTTATTTCATGTATAGCTTGTTATACATTACTTATACTTTTATATTATTGATCATACATAAACTTGCATTTAACAAAAAGAGACTGGGTTGTGTTTCATGTCATTTAATGTTATCACAGTGATAATCATATTGTCTGAACCAGTTATTAAAGAGAGCAAGCTCCTGATTGGTTAACGCGGCGCGAAATATCCGCTAAAGTTCAGATATTTCAACTTGAGCGATTCGCGCGTTCAAAACGCTCAATTCGCGTCCTTCGCGCCGCCTCAATCGCGCGAATCGCGCCGCAGAATGCCATTTCGCGTCTCTGCATTGACTTAACATGTAAATCACTCGCGCGAATCGCGTCCGGTGTGAACGCACCATGAGTTGTCTGAACTTACTCCCGGACTCGTTTTTGGAACCAGCATACCTCGAGTAAGCAAGGTTTGGGTTAATCAACCGGGAGTTGAAGGTATATGTGACGGTAAGTTAACCTTGCTTTCTGGAATGCATCTTGAGACAAAACAATGGCAAAAACAATGAGACGAAAACAATTCACAGACTAGCTTAAGCCATGTCTGTGAAACCGGGGGTTAGGTTTTTTTGTTTAATCCAACCTTAAACCCTAAAACGAATCCTAAAATTGTGGTATTGTTGGCTCTTGCATGAGATATTGTTTGAAATGTTTGTCCTTTTTAATCCCTTTCGATAAAAGCATCTACCAAATGACAAAAACATATCCTAAACTATAAAGTCTACAACCTAAACCTTGAAGACTAAATCTAACCTTGAACTCTTAGCTCCTGAACCCTAAATTATTGGGGCCCTATTTTATCAATCTGAGTGCATGGCGCAGGTGAACTTAGGGCGTGTCCGAATCCACTTATGCAAGTTTAACGACATGGTCCAATAGGGTTGTACCTAGTCTCTTAATGAGTCATGGGTGTGTTTTGGGGGTAACGTGCAATCAACCAATAAACACCTCGTTTTCAGACCAGCACGCCCATGGGCGAACAGTTGGGCACGAGTGCATTTGCTATTTAAACAATTTGGAGCTGGACGTGAAAATGATAACTGCGTCAGACAGAAACGAACGGAAAACACTTGCGTCGCGCCATAAACTCAAAATGTCAAGCCTAAATCCACACTCTCATTCTTAGAGTCCACTAGATCAGATACGCTACAGACAGGCACGAAGCCAATGACATTGAGACCTCAGTCAGACGTGCTCGTGATCCCTCAGAATGAAACATAGACTCATTACGGGCCGTCGGCGGAGTCTGAAGAAAGACATTCGCAGGCAGTCCTCTGAATGTTTCACTGGCGTCTCGCGCTCCCTTCAGTTCCATTGCATCATTTGATCTGTCATGACACTCGGCGATCCCTCTGGACCGTGTGCGACGGCACATCATGGTGAAACACACCCGCTGGAACCCCCCGAGTGGAGGGCCGGCCTGCTGCAGGGACTGTCTAGATTAATATTTGATGGCCTGGTCTGTCCCCTGGCAGCTTTCTGACTTTAATTAAGAGCCAGTATGGTCACTAATCTCTGTTTACGCAACACAGAGTCAACCTGAAGAGTGCTGTCAACATCCCAGCAGACCTTCGGAGCCAAACACACACGCCCTGATGAGATCAGAAGAGCAGAGCTACACGACGACCCACAGAGAGAGACGAGAAAGACAGATGCAGATCGGAGGAAATTGAAGTTGGGCATTTTTTCTCGATTCCGCCGTGTTTCCGAAGGATTTCATGAAGTCCTGCTCCTTTCCAATAAGAGCTTTTGGGTCATGGGAGAAAACAGAGGAAATTAAATCTCTGCAGGACATTATGAGAGATGTGTGATCTGTGACCGGTGGAAGATCTGACTTGCTATCACATCGACCAATCGCTGACTCTCCCATAATAATACATTAATAGTAATTAGCTTTGGAATTGCATTCTTTAAGAGACAACATGATATGATTATCATCTAATAATTTGACTATGATATTATTAGCAAAGGTCGTTTCAGAGGTGAACAAAGTTATTACATTTTGATTATGAAAGATTATGAACAATTATTTTTCTTTAGTATAAAGTATCATGCACAAAATGATGGATCATGCACAAAAGACCAGGGAATTTT
>NC_137121.1:10275000-10285965 GCF_949357685.1 Gobio gobio | reverse complement strand
TCAGAATTAGTTTAGGCAATAATCTTAATTAATTCAATCAATGATTTGAATTCAATCTCTTAACATGCATAAAACCAAACGTAAAGAACCAGAGCGTGTGTTATAGTTTTGTCAGGACAATTTTAGATTTAGACTAAGATGTTATTGTCACAAATGTGTAAACGCAAACGTCCCACAGATGTGGGGGGAGGGGTAATATAAAAAATAGTGGTTACAAACCATTTTTATAAATCCTAAATTCAGATACTTATTCTTTGTAATGTGAGAAAAGTATTGATATTAAAATTGTTTGCACCTGATTGTATGTTTTTTCTTTCATAGTGCGATTTTTGGGGAATTGTATTGAATCCAATTAGGGTCAATTTGACCCGCTCCAACAAGGCCGTACCCAGAAATCGAACAGTGCATGAGGGTAAAAGTGCCCGCATTATGCTACTTTAAAGGCTCCTAATGTTGTTTTGGACGTCTCCTACAACAGGTTTACATGCATCCAAGGTCAAAAAACACTTTAATTTTCTCATAATATACATTGCATCACCTCTTTTCTTACAGTGTCTGAAACGGTTGAACGGAAATTTGTCTACTCTGCTCTGATTGGTCAGAATGCCTAGCCTGACGTCATCATACTCAATTCTAGTCAGAATATGAGTCTGATACTGCTCCATTGGGCTGTGATTATGGGGCGCATTTCAACCGAACCAGGAAAGAAAATGCCTCTGCACTCAATTGGATAGACCTACAACCAATCAGAGCGTACGGAGTAAGTGCCGTATGTTGAGCGACGCATAGTAGTCAACAGAACTCAACTGCACGCACGCTGGAAGAAGTAGAAGAAGAAGATGAGTGTAAACGATCTTTGCTCTGTGTTGTAAAAAAATTTAAAGATATACAGAGTACTTACCAACATGATCATCATTTTTGAGAGAAATAGTAAAGGTGAACAAGTTATCCGTTTAGGATTAGAAAGAATTCAACCCAAGCGCTCTTTGGTGATGTGAATGCTTATGTTACTGATGATCATCTGTCCATCATCGTATAAAGCCCGCCCTGACAATTTGATTGGTCCAAACAGCTCTGGTTCAAGCATTGTTGCTCCACAACAGATCAAGTCCAGACCGAACTTCCCAACCTCAAATGTTGTGGGCGGGGCTAAATTCGGCTGGCATCCAGGCTACAGAATGCCTAGTCTGTTGTGATTGGTCTTCTCTGCTCTGATTGGTCAGAATGCCTAGTCTGTTGTGATTGGTCTTCTCTGCTCTGATTGGTCAGAATGCCTAGTCTGTTGTGATTGGTCTTCTCTGCTCTGATTGGTCAGAATGCCTAGTCTGTTGTGATTGGTCTACTCTGCTCTGATTGGTCAGTCTGCCCAGTCTGTTGTGATTTGTCTACTCTATCCATTACCATATCTGAACTTCAGTTCTGCAGCATTTTCCCGTCATGTCGACAACATGAACCAAACTCTTCCAGGCCTCAGCTACGTTTCAGACAGTTCAGCATTGGTTCTTTCTTTTGGGAGACATTAACTCCATTTACCGTGAACTTTGAAACTTTGCAGATGTTTTATATTCACAAACAGCTATATTACACACAACATGAAAGGTAAAATAAAAAAAAATGCTGAAAAAATGAATTAAAACAAAATTTCATTAAAACCAAATCCATAACATGATCCCATGATGGGAACCCTTAAGGTTCAATATAGAACCATTTCTTCCAAAGTGTATAGCGTGAAAAGATCATAAAAACAGAAATCCCACAGTGTGCGCCAGGCTTAAGGGTTTCCTCTGTCATTCCCGTTGGGCTTCAGATATCCCATAATGTGCTACAGCTGTTTGGTGAAGCAGCCTGTAATGACACGAGGTGGCCGCTCGTTTCGGTGTAACGACGCACATTCTGCTGTTTACATGGTTCTGGCCCATTACCTCGAGAGATTTCAAGAGATCGGCTTTATTATTGTGCAGAAAAGCAACAATGACCTTTGTTTTTTTCTTCTTCTGGAGAAGCCACTGTCATGGGTTTATGTGACCGCATAAACAGGGAAACATCAATGTAATTATTACAATCACCTTCAGTCAGACTCATAATGAAGTGTGACTAATTAGCTCCCAGACAGAGTTTGAACTGGCGTTTGTATTTGACACGCTGACTCCGTCGAGCATCACAACCGCTGCGATACGGATTATACGCCCGCACTTAAATAATCACTGAGGAAAAACTGGGAAAATTACAACTGGATAAAGTTAAAGGGGTTGTTTTCAAATGAAGTCTACAGATCACATCGCAATTTAGTTTTACTTGACCATTTTCCACCCTTTCTTTGACCAAAGTTCCTTTCAGGCTTTGAAACACCTCTCGGGCAGCTTTTTCAGTCCTGCAAGTGCATGGATAGGGAAACACCAAATTCTCCAAAGTTGTTCACCAAGCTAACTATTCAATTTCATATTTGAAGTCACCAAAAAAAATCTGACAACAATTGTCTCATAAATTTTGTTTCTAAATGCTCAAATCATGACAAAAAAATGATTTTTTTCAGCAAGTGCGCTTCAGGCAGAGGTGGAAAGAGTAACAACATTTTCAACTCAAGTAAAAGTACTATTACTTCAATGACATTTTACTTAAGTACAAGTAAAAGTACCAGTCTAAAAATTTACTCAAGTAAAAGTAAAAAGTAGTTCATTTAAAATGTACTCAGAGTAAAAGTTACTGAGTTACTTTTTAACAGTGGGGTGGGGGACTCTCTCGTGTAGGGTTGTAATAGAATGAGGTTTTCACGATATGAAAACATCAGTTTCACAGCATCATGGTATTAATTATTTAATAAATAAACTGTATTTTTAAATTATGGTTATTATCACCAGTTAAAATGTCGTTAAATTAATGGAAACATTTTTTTTATTAAAATTTCAATAAAACATGTCTAACGAACTAAAGTAAATCAATTATTATGAATTAGATTAACAACTTTAAGAATAATAGAGTCCTATGACATTTTATTTTTATGATTTAATACAAATACATTAGCCTACCAAAACGGTGGTAATCAAATAAAATGTAACAAACTTTTATTCTTTCATTTTTTTGGCCAAGCGCTTCAAAACAGTTTTACTAAATTAAACAATGGATTTAAAAATATATTCTTACATAATGTTTAAATGATGTATTATTTTGACAAGTATTCTATTGTAGGCCTACAATAGTGATATATTTCTGTCACAATTTCATCTAAACCAAACGTTTATTTTGACCTGTTTCAGAGTGTATTTGACAATGGTTTTTAATAAAATGAAATGAAAATGCTCATTAGGGGGTCTCAGATCAGCTCTGGAAATGTTCAGGTCCAAATATGGTTTGTGGGATGTTAAACACCACAAGCATCGCGTACTTGAGTATGTATAGGCTAGTAGACGAAACGGCGCTGCTCATTCACACAGAGACAGAACAAGCAGATCATATATTTAAATAGCAGTGTTTTGAGCTTTAATATTCACAGACCATGTCACGATTTGATTTATTGTACAGCTCTATTTTCGATGTATTCATTCATCCATCAGTTTGCGTGTTTTACGTGACATCTGCATTATACTGTAAATTAAAATGTCATGTCTGGATTCCGGGATTCCCTCTGCATCACTGAAAACATTCAGCCTTAAGTTAAAAACGTACCTTTATCCACACAGAGGGATGGTGTTCCCGAAGATGTTCTATGTGTTTCCTCCTTTGCATCAACATTTTTTTGCTAATTTGATATCCTCCAGGACAACACCCGGCTATTTTTTGTCTATATCCAAAGTATTTCCATACTATCCAGGGGTTCACAATGGCGTTTCGCTTTCGCTTTCAGCTGGGTCTGACGTCTGTCTTGTCCGTCCGTCTCCATCTTTTTGTTTTTCGTGTTTGTTCTCCCTTCTTCAATTCAATGCAGTCGTTTCCGGATCGCGGTTTTCCCCCCATTTGTAGTAATTAGTAATTAATCAGTAATGGATGTGGTTTAAAATGTAGCGAAGTACAATACTTCAAACAAAACATACTTAAGTAAAAGTAAAATTACAGATTTTTAAAACTACTTACAAAAGTAGAAGTACACAGAAAAACTACTCAATTACAATAATGCAAGTAAATGTAATTCGTTACTTTCCACCTCTGGCTTCAGGACACTGACTGTTTCTATCACTTTTAATGGCAACTGCAGTGACACAAGGACTTCACCAATTGGAGATTGCCTCTAGAAGGAGAGACTTGTTCCGCCATATTGCAAGTTGCACTGTGATCCTCGAAAAGACTGTTTGTGAAGCCGTTTCATACCTATACAGGATAACTGCTCTCTCTGGATCAGCGGCAGAGCCAATGTAGATCTGAATGTTCCGGAGGGATTTTGTCAAAGGTTTAATAGACACAGGAATAAGATAGTGTGTGTTTGAAATCACAATCTTTTAACATTATTCGTGCAGCTCTACTGGAAACCAGGACAAGACTACTCATTTGGAAAATGTTTTTTTTTTGCATTGTGACGTAAAAACCCACGACTGTCTAACACTAAAGTCATTTGATTCGTCGTAATTGCCTTGCGTTATCTCACAATTACATTTCACTACTAATGCACAATATGTTCACAAGCTGTATATCTAAAGTTCTAGCTATGATCCATGTAGTTGAACTGTCTGCTACTGTACCTTTAAGAAATGTAAATGAAATTTGATGAATGCGATCTCCACTTATCGGTGTAGTCGTTCATCAGGACGATCCCTGAAAACTGATGTAAATCAGCAATCATCTGCACTGTAGCAAAAGATTTTTGGATAATTGGAGTGTGTTTTACAAGAAAGTACTATTTCAGTGTTTCTGGTTCAAAATTTCATGGGTTACTTGCTCTTGCTTTGCAATCATTTGTGAAATCTTCAAGCAATTTCTGAGTGAAAATTAGCTGTGTTTCCACTGCCCGGCCAAAAGCGAGTGTTCTAGTGTATGCCAGGCTTGATCGGGCCTCATTGGGGCTTCCTCGGGGCCATTGGCCAGGGGTTTTTCGGCCTGCCGAATACCTTGGTCCAAAGCGGGCCAACTGGGGCTTGAGCAGTGGTCATGAACAGAGGCTCAGAGTTATCTGAGTCAGGAGACGGTCAACACCGCTGCTCATTTCCCATTTTAATATATCAGGCTACCAGCTAACTTCAACGTTTAAGATATTTAAAACAATTTTCAGCTCAAAACTCACTTCCAAACCGCAGCGTTGTTTATGGGAAGCCCCGCCCTCACTGGAGTCTCATTGGATGTCACAACTATGAGCTCATTAACACACTGAAACAAAATGGTGTAGTATTTACTTTGTCTGTTTAATATCTAAAAGTGGCTATTGTGTCAGTCTACTAATACTCTAACACTTTATTTTGATGCTCCAACAACAGACATTCTACTGACTACAAGTACCTTGACAACTACAACAGACATTCTACTGACTACAAGTACATTTACAACTACAACAGACATTCTACTGACTACAAGTACCTTTACAACTACAACAGACATTCTACTGACTACAAGTACCTTTACAACTACAACAGACATTCTACTGACTACACGTACCTTTACAACTACAACAGACATTCTACTGACTACAAGTACCTTTACAACTACAACAGACATTCTACTGACTACACGTACCTTTACAACCCGTTCCTGCAGATTTGCACTATTCAACATTAGGAAGATTAGACCCTTCCTATCAGATCATGCCACACAACTACTGGTACAAGCTCTTGTTCTCTCCAGACTGGACTACTGCAATGCTCTTCTAGCGGGCCTTCCGGCATGCACTATCAAACCCTTGCAACTGATCCAGAATGCAGCGGCGAGGTTGGTCTTTAGTGAGCCGAAGAGAGCACACGTCACGCCTCTCTTCATCAATCTGCACTGGCTACCAATAGCCGCTCGCATTAAATTCAAGGCACTGGTGCTCGCCTTCAAAACATCCACTGGCTCTGCACCAATATACCTAAACTCGCTCGTTCAGACTTACACACCCTCCAGGAACTTGCGTTCTGCCAGTGAACGACGCCTTGTGGTGCCATACCAGAGAGGCATGAAATCGCTGTCACGGACCTTTTCCTGGACCGTTCCCACCTGGTGGAATGACCTGCCTATCTCAATTCGTGCGGCCGAGTCTGTAGCCATTTTCAAAAAAACGTCTAAAGACACATCTTTGCCAGCAACACCTGACCGATCGAGAATAGCACTTATCATTCTATTCATTGTCTGTCTGTCTAATTTATTTATTAAAAAAACAAAAACTAAAAAATTCTGTTCTGTTCTGTGCTAGATTAACTGAGACTTGTTACAGCACTTGCATATTGTTGATATTGTTGCCCTTGGACTGCTCTAGCTGCTTCTATTGCCCTCATTTGTAAGTCGCTTTGGATAAAAGCGTCTGCTAAATGACTAAATGTAAATGTACAACTACAACAGACATTCTACTGACTACAAGTACCTTTACGACTAAAACAGACATTCTACTGACTACAAGTACCTTTACGACTACAACAGACATTCTACTGACTACAAGTACCTTTACAACTACAACAGACATTCTACTGACTACAAGTACATTTACAACTACAACATACATTCTACTGACTACAAGTACCTTTACAACTACAACAGACATTCTACTGACTACAAGTACATTTACAACTACAACATACATTCTACTGACTACAAGTAACTTTACAACTACAACAGACATTCTACTGACTACAAGTACCTTTACGACTACAACAGACATTCTACTGACTACAAGTACCTTTACAACTACAACAGACATTCTACTGACTACAAGTACATTTACAACTACAACATACATTCTACTGACTACAAGTAACTTTACAACTACAACAGACATTCTACTGACTACAAGTACATTTACAACTACAACATACATTCTACTGACTACAAGTAACTTTACAACTACAACAGACATTCTACTGACTACACGTACATTTACAACTACAACATACATTCTACTGACTACAAGTACCTTTACAACTTCAACAGACATTCTACTGACTACACGTACATTTACAACTACAACAGACATTCTACTGACTACAAGTACCTTTACAACTACAACAGACATTCTACTGACTACAAGTACCTTTACAACTACAACAGACATTCTACTGACTACAAGTACCTTTACAACTACAACAGACATTCTACTGACTACAAGTACCTTTACAACTACAACAGACATTCTACTGACTACAAGTACATTTACAACTACAACAGACATTCATACTATTCAGACTTTGTAACTACATGTCAACTTACTCTCAGGGTATTTATAGACTATCTGTTTCATATCTGCCAAAACTTTGTTATTGGTGGTCCCCCAACAGACATTCTGCTGACCACAAGTAACTTTGCAACTACATATCATCCTATTCTACGAACCCAAACACAGAACCCTAACCGAACAGTTTACAACAGTCTAATAATACACAAATGAGAATTAGTTGACATATAGTTGAAAAGGTAATTATAGTTAGTAGAATGTCTAAAGTGGACCATTGAAATAAAATGTAACCAAACTCTGTTTCTATTTAGTCCATGCTATTAAAAAAAAAGCTTTTTTCAATACCAAAACCTACAGTATTTATAGTGTATTCTTTACCAAAAACAGTCAGAAGTGGCCTAAAGACAGCAGAAGGGTTGTGTCTGCACATCTAATGTTTAAAGGCTTTTAAATAAAACACGTGTGATTATTTCACACTCGTAGTTCTTAAGCAGATTTTGCTCTCGGGATGTGTAATGTGTGAGGTCATACAGAGGTTATAAAGGATTATGTCACAGACGGTTTATGAGGCTTTTTGCCCTTTTAGGTTACTATTAATATTCGAAAGGGCATTTTTAAAAATATTAATTTATGAAATTACAGTCGTGAACAGATGTTGGGGATTTTAACCTGCAACGAGTTACTCTATTTAATTAACACTGAGTTGGAAAATTGCTCTTGAACCGTGAGCTCAGCGCTTATTAATGGAGAGTGATTTTTTCCAGATGGAGGGTTTAGTTGAGACATAGATCAGACTGAGAGGTGATTTCTAATGTAACCCTGAATAGTTCATACTCAGCAGATACTCCCACTGTAATGTTAGTACGACGGAGCGCAGTTTGACACAAGTTAATAGAGCGTTACAGGAGGCTGGTTAAGCTCATTTCTCCTGGACGACACCCGGAGCTCCTCCATGGCAAATCAACTGAATACGCTGACTGAAATACAAAACAGAAATGTTCATAAAATAAATATTGATATTTAGAATATAAATGTCTTTAGGGTACATATAAAATATGATTATATTTGTAAGCAATATTTACATCATCAGATTGATTTACCTCATCCTCATCTTGATTGAAAACTTTGTCATTGCAATGCATTCTGGGATTGTCTTATTTAACAGCTAATTGATGTGAGTTTTGCAAAATACTCGATGATCTAGAGAGCTTAAAACTTTTATGTATATTACACAATTTAAGGCATTTGACACAATATTTACTCAAAAACATGTGAAAAACTGTTATATATTTAATTTATATTTAGTAAGTTTATTACTTTAGTTAGTATTAGTTTAATATAATTAATGAAATTATGATCAGTTTTATTATGATAAGAATTATGTTTTAGTTTTATATTTCCATTTTTATTTTAGTTACATTTGTAGTAATTTTGTTGTGCTTTATTTTCAAATTAATTTTAACCTCAGTTTTAACCTTCAAGTTAAACCTAGAAATGTTTCCTTAACTAAAGCTGAAAAAAAAAGAAAATATATATATATATATATTATATATATATATACATTTTTTTATTTTTTATTTTTTATATACATTTCAGTTAACGTTTATTTTAAGTACCGAAAATTTTGTTTTGTATGATTTTCTTTTTGGAAAAATCCAAAGTCTATTGATATATTATTTCGAGAGATATTTTGTTAAGTACGTTTTTTGTTTATAATCAAATCCTGCCCAATCATGCAATTAAAAAAAAATACATAAATATATAAATAAATTTAAAAATTTAACTAAATTTGGCAACTATTTTTGTTGTACAGTAAAAGCAGCTTTCTGAAGCCCTTTCTATCTTGGAGTAAAAAATAAAAAATCCCATAATTATCTTTTTTATTTTTATGTTTGATATATATATATATATATATATATATATATATATATATATATATATATATATATATATATATATATATATATATATATATATATATATATATATATATATATATATATCAAAGTCTAAGCAACTCAATCAAGGTATTTCATAAAACAGGATAACAGCCTTTGTGTCGGGAATGAGCCTGCATTGTCTAAAAACCCATCTAGATAGGAAGCTCGCTCGGATTTGGAACAGCGTCTGTCTTTGCTCGGGCTGTTAATGAGCTGAATTCAATCACCTCTTTCTGATTGCAGGGGGCTGGAGGTGAGACAGGAAGACGTGCGACAGCATTTCTTATTCGTACCAGAATCTCCACAACCATTTCATTACCAAAGCACTTCAAAAGCAATCAGCTCTGACGGCAGAGGTTTCAAAGGTGCGTTCACCCAAGGATACGCTCGCTTTTGTAGAGCTTCATGCAAAACGCCATCAAAACACCAGCTGAAAAACAAAAGGAGAGCTCAATACGACTGGCCACTGCATTTCTCAATACAGCTTAGATAACGACATTAAAATAAACTCCCGTAATGAGATTATGAGTGAAACAGGATGTTCAATGGGAATTTGAACTTGGTGACGTGAGTCTGAAAGTAAAGTCATTTCGGAGGAAAGCTATTTTAATCAGATTATGAAGACAAAGTAGAGTCAATTTTGATTTCATGTTGACTTAAACTATTCCCATTGCTTTAATAATCAGTCACTCATTTATTTGTTTACTCACTTGTTTCTTTTAGGCATTATTTGACTGATTATGATGAATTTGTCTGTCTCTTTCACTCTCGCATTAGACCGAAATCCCATATTAATTCTGACAGAGAAAATGGGGTGGGGACATTTTTTAATCACGAAGGTAATTAAAATAATATAGTTCTACAATTGAGAGAGAGAGAGAGAGAGAGAGAGAGAGAGAGTGAGATGACAAGATAGTGTTTACAGATTGTCTTGTTTATATGATTTCATGAGTGCATTAGTATTAATATTGTGCATTAGTAGTGGAATTTAATTGTGAGATAACGCAAGGCAATTACGACGAATCAAATGACTTTAGTGTTAGACAGTAAGTCGTTCAGGTAGTGTTTGTGGGTGTTTACGTCACAATGCAAAAAATCATTTTCCTAATGAGTAGTCTTGGTTTCCAGTAGAGCTGCACGAATAATGTTAAAAGATTGTGATCTCAAACACACACACACACACACACACACACACACACACACACACACACACACACACACACACACACACACACACACACACACACACACACACACACACACACACACACACACACACACACACACACACACACACACACACACACACACACACACACACACACACACACACACACACACACACACACACACACACACACACACACACACACACAATCTTATTCCTGTGTCTATTAAACCTTTGACAAAATCCCACCGGGAACATTCAGATCTACATTGGCTCTGCCGCTGATCCAGAGAGAGCAGTTATCCTGTATAGGTATGAAACAGCCTGTCTTTTTGAGGATCACAGTATCATTTCTGTGTTACAATAATTCAAATGATCACAGAAGTACTGGGATAAAAGTGCATAGTTCAGATGTCAACGCTTATAAATATGGTCACATTCGAAATCGAGCAAATCACCTTTTGAAAGACCTTAACTTGACTCGTGATTACATTGTTACACCAATAGATGGCGACAAGTGACTTTCGACAAAATGTATTTATCAGTAGCTAGAGTTCAAGCCACCAATTTTTATT